>NW_025295542.1:0-997 GCF_018294505.1 Triticum aestivum | reverse complement strand
ACATGCTAAATGGGTTGAATTCATTGAGACTTTCCCTTATGTCATTAAACACAAGAAGGGAAAAGAAAATGTTATTGCTGATGCATTGTCTCGTCGCTATACTATGCTTTCACAACTTGACTTCAAAATATTTGGTTTGGAGACCATCAAAGATCAATATGTGCATGATGCTGATTTTAAAGATGTAATGCAGAATTGTAAAGAAGGAAGAATGTGGAACAAGTTTGTTGTTAACGATGGATTTGTGTTTCGTGCTAACAAGCTATGCATTCCAGCTAGCTCCGTTCGTCTTTTGTTGTTACAGGAGGCGCATGGAGGAGGATTAATGGGACACTTTGGCGTGAAGAAGACGGAGGACGTACTTGCTACACATTTCTTTTGGCCAAAGATGAGACGGGATGTTGAGCGTTTTATTGCTCGCTGCACTACATGTCAAAAAGCTAAGTCACGACTCAATCCTCATGGTTTATATATGCCTTTGCCTGTAGTTAGTGTTCCTTGGGAGGATATATCTATGGACTTTGTTTTAGGTTTACCTCAACAAAGAAGGGGAGGGATAGCATATTTGTTGTCGTGGATAGATTCTCGAAAATGGCACACTTTATACCATGTCATAAAAGCGATGATGCTGTTAATGTTGCTGATTTGTTCTTTCGTGAAATTATTCGCTTGCATGGTGTGCCAAATACTATTGTTTCAGATCGTGATACTAAATTTCTTAGCCACTTTTGGAGATGTTTGTGGGCTAAGTTGGGGACTAAACTGCTTTTTAGTACTACTTGTCACCCCCAAACTGATGGACAAACTGAAGTAGTCAATAGAACGTTGTCTACTATGCTTAGGGCTGTTTTGAAGAATAATAAGAAAATGTGGGAGGAATGCTTGCCTCATATTGAATTTGCTTATAATCGTTCATTGCATTCTACTACTAAGATGTGCCCTTTTGAAGTTGTGTATGGTTTCCTACCTCGTGCACCTATTGATTTGTTGCCTCTTC
>NW_025295541.1:0-997 GCF_018294505.1 Triticum aestivum | reverse complement strand
TTCAATTCAAAATTTTATACGCCTAGGCAGGAGTATGACTAAATCACTCCAAATTTCATGTATCATCAGTGGTATCTCGAATCATTCGAAAATGGACACCAAACACATCACGGGTAATATAATTCACATGATCCATTCAACAAAGTTTGGTACAATAAATTATTACACATCATTTCTTCCCTTGTGTCCCTGCTTGCTTACGATTGTGCCGTATCCATGGAGCATCCTCATCATTTAACTTAATGCTTGGGTCGGTGTTCACTTTGAAGGGCGGAATTTCAGCAAACATATTATAATCTTCTGACATGTCTGTCTTGTCCTCCACTCTCACGATGTTTCTTTTCCCTGAAAGAACAATGTGGCGCTTTGGATCATCGCATGATGTACTGATCGTTTTCTTATCTTTCCGTTTCCTCGGTTTGCTACTCATGTCCTTCACATAGAAAACCTGAGCGACATCTTTCGCTAGGATGAATGGTTCGTCAAGGTAACCAAGATTGTTGAAATCCACCATTGTCATTCCGTATTGCTGGTCCACCTTTACCCCACCTCCTGTTAGCTTGAACCATTTGCACCGGAACAAAGGGACCTTAAAGGAGGGTCCATAGTCAAGTTCCCATATCTCCTCTATGTAACCATAGTATGTGACCTTTTGCCCATTCTCGGTTGCTGCATCAAAGCGGACACCACTGTTTTGGTTGGTGCTCTTTTTATCTTGGGCGATCGTGTAAAATGTATTCCCATTTATCTCGTACCCTTGGAAAGTCGTTATAGTCGAAGATGGTGTCTTGGCCAACATGTACAGCTGATCTACAACATCATTGTCATTCATTAAATGTTTTCTCAACCAACTGCCGAAAGTCTCCATGTGGGCCTTCCTAATCCAGGATTCAGGCTTCCCCGGGTTGTCCGAGCGTAAAATATTCTTGTGTTTCTCAAAGTACGGAGCCACCAAGCTGGAATTGGTCAGTACAGTGTGGTGTGCTTCAGTCAGAGA
>NW_025295540.1:0-997 GCF_018294505.1 Triticum aestivum | reverse complement strand
CAATGACATCCAGTGTCCATAGTCAGGAAACCATGACTATCTGTTGATCAACGAGCTAGTCAACTAGAGGCTCACTAGGGACATGTTGGTGTCTGTTATTCACACATGTATTACGATTTCCGGATAACACAATTATAGCATGAATAAAGACAATTATCATGAACAAGGAAATATAATAATAATGCTTTTATTATTGCCTCTAGGGCATATTTCCAACAGTCTCCCACTTGCACTAGAGTCAATAATCTAGTTACATTGTGATGAATCGAACACCCATGGAATTCTGGTGTTGATCATGTTTTGCTCTAGGGAGAGGTTTAGTCAACGGATCTGCTATATTCAGGTCCGTATGTACTTTACAAATCTCTATGTCTCCATCTTGAACATTTTCACGAATGGAGTTGAAGCGACGCTTGATGTGCCTTGTCTTCTTGTGAAACCTGGGCTCCTTGGCAAGTGCAATAGCTCAAGTGTTGTCACAGAAGAGCTTGATCGGCCCCGACGCATTGGGTATGACTCCTAGGTCGGTGATGAACTCCTTCACCCATATTGCTTCATGTGCTGCCTCCGAGGCTGCCATGTACTCCGCTTCACATGTAGATCCCGCCACGACGCTTTGCTTGCAACTGCACCAGCTTACTGCCCCACCATTCAAAATATACACGTATCCGATTTGTGACTTAGAGTCATCCAGATCTGTGTCGAAGCTAGCGTCGACGTAACCCTTTACGACGAGCTCTTCGTCACCTCCATAAACGAGAAACATTTCCTTAGTCCTTTTCAGGTACTTCAGGATATTCTTGACCGCTGTCCAGTGTTCCTTGCCGGGATTACTTTGGTACCTTCCTACCAAACTGACGGCAAGGTTAACATCAGGTCTGGTACACAGCATGGCATACATAATAGAACCTATGGCTGAGGCATAGGGGATGACGCTCATCTCTTCTATATCTTCTGCCGTGGTCGGACATTGAGCTGAGCTCAATTTCATACCTTG
>NW_025295539.1:0-997 GCF_018294505.1 Triticum aestivum | reverse complement strand
GTTAGGGGAGAACACTTCTTGAAATTTTGTAAGGGATCATCTTATTTACTACCGTCGTCCTAAGTAAACAAGATGCATAAACATAATAAACATCACATGCAATTATATAGTTGTGACATGATATGGCCAATATCATATAGCTCCATTGATCTTCATCTTCGGGGCTCCATGATCATCTTGTCACCGGCTTGACACCATGATCTCCATCATCATGATCTCCATCATCGTGTCTTCATGAAGTTGTCATGCCAACGACTACTTCTACTTCTATGGCTAACGCGTTTAGCAATAAAGTAAAGTGAGTTACATGGCGTTCTTCAATGACACGCAGGTCATACAAAAAATAAAGACAACTCCTATGGCTCCTGCCGGTTGTCATACTCATCGACATGCAAGTCGTGAATCCTATTACAAAGAACATGATCTCATACATCACAATTCATCATTCATCACAACATCTGGCCATATCACATCACATGATCAATCGCTGCAAAAATAAGTTAGACGTCCTCTAATTGTTGTTGCATCTTTTACGTGGCTGCAATTGGGTTCTAGCAAGAACGTTTTCTTACCTACGAATAACCACAACGTGATTTTGTCAACTTCTATTTACCCTTCATAAGGGCCCTTTTCATCGAATCCGCTCCAACTAAAGTAGGAGAGACAGACACCCGCCAGCCACCTTATGCAACTAGTGCATGTCAGTCGGTGGAACCGGTCTCACGTAAGCGTACGTGTAAGGTTGGTCCGGGCCGCTTCATCCCACAATACCGCCGAAGCAAGAAAAGACTAGTAGAGGCAAGTAAGATGACAAAATCCACGCCCACAACAAAATTGTGTTCTACTCGTGCAAAGAGAACTACGCATAGACCTAGCTCATGATGCCACTGTTGGGGAACGTTGCAGAAAATTAAAATTTTTCCTACGGTTTCACCAAGATCCATCTATGAGTTCATCTAAGCAACGAGTCGAGGGAGTGAGTTTGCATCTACATACC
>NW_025295538.1:0-997 GCF_018294505.1 Triticum aestivum | reverse complement strand
CTCACAGTTTTGGCCGATTCTGGCCCGTTTCTTGGACTATTACTCTGTTTTTGGGTCTCGGCGTGATTTCCATGATTGACGAACACCGGGGTGCATTTATGTGTCGCTCATCAAACACTCGCAGTTTTGGCCGATTCTGGCCCATTTCGTGGAGTATTACGCACTGTTTTGTGGTATCGAAGTGATTTCAACAATTAACTAACCGCGGGGTGCGTTTACGTTTCGGTCATCAACACTTACATTTTTGTCCGATTCTTGCCTTTTTTGTATACTATTACTCACTGTTTTGGGGTCCCGGAGTGATTTCCACGATTAACGAACCCTGGCGTGCGTGTACGTGTCGGTCATCAACACTCACAGTTTTGGCCGATTCTGGCCCGTTTCGTGGACTATTGCTCACTTTTTTGGGGCCCCGGAGTGATTTCCACGATTAAGGAACCCTTGGGTGCGCTTACGGGTTGGTTATCAACACTCGCGGTTTTTGTCGATTCTGACCCGTTTCGTGGACTGTTACTCACCATTTTGGGGCCCCAAAGCGATTTCCATGGTTGTTGAACCCCAAGGTGCGCTTAAGTGTAGGTCATCAACAATCGCAGTTTGGGCCGATTCTGGCCCGTTTCTTGGACTATTACTTAGTTATGGGGGTCCCAAAATGACCCCGGGTTGTGTTTACGTGTCGGTCAACAACCCTCACAATTTTGGCCAATTCTAACGTGTTTTGTGGACTATTACTCACTTTTTTCAGGTCCCGAAGTGATTTCCATAGTTGTTGAACCCCAAGGCGCGCTTACGTGCCGGTCATCAATACTCATAGTTTTGGCTGATTCTGGCCCGTATCATGGACTATTACTCACTTTTTTGGGCCCCCGGAGTGATTTCCACGATTAACGAACCACGGGGTGCATTTACGTGTCGGTCATCCACACTCACAGTTTTGGCCGATTCTGGCCCGTTTCTTGGACTATTACTCTGTTTTTGGGTCTCGGCGTGATTTCCA
>NW_025295537.1:0-997 GCF_018294505.1 Triticum aestivum | reverse complement strand
GGTCATCAATACTCATAGTTTTGGCTGATTCTGGCCCGTATCATGGACTATTACTCACTTTTTTGGGCCCCCGGAGTGATTTCCACGATTAACGAACCACGGGGTGCATTTACGTGTCGGTCATCCACACTCACAGTTTTGGCCGATTCTGGCCCGTTTCTTGGACTATTACTCTATTTTTGGGTCTCGGCGTGATTTCCATGATTGACGAACACCGGGGTGCATTTATGTGTCGCTCATCAACACTCGTAGTTTTGGCCGATTCTGGCCCGTTTCGTGGAGTATTACGCACTGTTTTGGGGTATCGAAGTGATTTCAACGATTAACGAACCGCGGCGTGCGTTTATGTTTCGGTCATCAAGACTTACACTTTTGTCCGATTCTTGCCTTTTTTGTATACTATTACTCACTGTTTTGGGGTCCCGGAGTGATTTCCACGATTAATGAACCCCGGCGTGCGTTTACGTGTCGGTGATGAACACTCACAGTTTTGGCCGATTCTGGCCCGTTTCGTAGACTATTACTCACTTTTTTGGGGCCCCGGAGTGATTTCCACGATTAAGGAACCCTTGGGTGCGCTTACGAGTTGGTTATCAACACTCGCGGTTTTTGTCGATTCTGACCCGTTTCATGGACTATTACTCACCGTTTTGGGGCCCCAAAGCGATTTCCATGGTTGTTGAACCCCAAGGTGCGCTTAAGTGTAGGTCATCAACAATTGCAGTTTGGGCCGATTCTGGCCCGTTTCTTGGACTATTACTTAGTTATGGGGGTCCCGAAATGACCCCGGGTTGTGTTTACGTGTCGGTCAGCAACACTCACAATTTTGGCCAATTCTAACGTGTTTTGTGGACTATTACTCACTGTTTTCAGGTCCCGAAGTGATTTCCATAGTTGTTGAACCCCAAGGCGCGCTTACGTGTCGGTCATCAATACTCATAGTTTTGGCTGATTCTGGCCCGTATCATGGACTATTACTCACTTTTTTGGGCCCCCG
>NW_025295536.1:0-997 GCF_018294505.1 Triticum aestivum | reverse complement strand
CTTCTGGACATCGTGCACTCGCACAGGGCGTTTCATTCGGAGAATAGTGCCGATCTTTTCTGGGTTGGCGTCGATTCCCCGTTCGGAAACGAGAAAACCGAGTAACTTGCCACCAGGAACTCCAAATGTGCACTTTGATGGATTGAGCTTGATATCATACCTTCTGAGGTTGGCAAATGTTTCAGCAAGGTCAGCGAGCAGGTCGGAACCTTTTCGTGACTTGACAACAATATCATCCATATAAGCTTCCACATTCCGACTGATTTGAGTGAGGAGACACTTCTGGATCATTCGCATAAATGTGGCTCCGGCATTCTTGAGACCGAATGGCATGGTGATATAGCAGAAGCACCCGAATGGAGTGATGAAAGCTGTTTTTACTTCATCGGGCCCATACAGACGGATCTGGTGGTACCCGGAGTAAGCATCTAAAAAAGACAACCTCTCGCATCCCGCGGTCGAGTCAACAATTTGATCTATGCGAGGGAGAGGAAAGTGATATTTCGGGCAGGCCTGGTTGATGTGCTTGAAATCAATGCACATTCGGAGCGATTTGTCCTTCTTAGGAACCATGACGACATTAGCGAGCCACTCGGAGTGGAATATCTCTCGGATAAATCCTGCCGCCAACAGTCGAGCCACTTCTTCACCGATGGCCTTTCTCTTCTGGACGGCGGACCGCCGAAGATGTTCTTTGACTGGTTTTGCAGACTTGTCGACTCTTAGGCGATGCTCAGCCAGTCCCCTGGGAACACCTGGCATGTCAGCGGGCTTCCATGCAAAAATGTCCCAGTTCTCACGGAGGAACTGGATGAGCGCTTCTTCCTATTTTGGGTCGAGTGTTGTGGAGATGCGGGTCGGAGCTGCTTCAGGGTCGGTCGGGTGAATGTGAACAGGCTTTGTTTCACCGGACGACTGGAATGCAGATTCTGTGGCGGGCTTCTTGGATCGCAGCAAGTCACTCGGATCTGCGCTTTGCTTGTATTCTTCGAACTCG
>NW_025295535.1:0-997 GCF_018294505.1 Triticum aestivum | reverse complement strand
ATCTCAGTGCTTAAGGTCGGCTTCAATGAAACAACCCACCATGTACTCCTACATGGCCTCTCATCGATACCTTTACCAAATCGTGTTCACCACACCACTCTCATTACTGACATAATCATTTCACTCTAGCCCATCACCCAGATGAACCAGACCTGACACGACTCTAAGCATAGCAGGCATAGCAAGGTAGGAACAATACATACATATGGCTCAATCAACTCCTACACATGCTAGTGGGTTTCATCTAGTTACTGTGGCAATGACAGGTCATGCAGAGGAAATGGGTTCAACTACCGTAGCACACAGCAGTTTGAAACGCGTTGTCTTAATGCAGTAAAAGAGAGCAGGAGCGAGAACATGGGATTGTATCGATATGATCAAATGGTTGGTTGCTTGCCTGATGGTTCGATGCACTGATACGGTTCTTTGTTAGGGTAATCACGGTACTCCTCGGGGGCAGAACCTGTCGCAAAGGACACCGATACACAACCATCACCAAACAATGTGCAACAATATGATGCATGCATGAAACATGGCAATATGAGTGTGTTGGGCTAATGCAACTAAAACCAGAAGGATTTGAGCAAATTTGAATCAAGGATTCAAATTTCAAATTCAAATATGGCCTTTTAAAGTGCTTTTCCTTGTTCTGCTTAAAACATCAATTTAACTTGTTTGATCATGCATGAAAATAGTACAGATGGATAGATTGGATTTTTCTGATCATTTTTCATATATAATTTGTCCAATTTGGAGTTACAGAATAAAAGTTATGAATTTTTGAAGTTTAAATAATATTCTGGAATTTCCTGATTTAATTAAATCCAGAAATTATAATTATTGCGCCAACATGATGTCAGCATGACGTCAGTGGTCAACTGCGGCTGGCTGAAGTCAAACCTGACGTGTGGGGGCCACACGTCAGTGACAGGGGGGGTTTAACAGGTTTAAATTAATCCTAATTTAGGGATTAGTGGCGCTGGGGCCCACTGTCAGT
>NW_025295534.1:0-997 GCF_018294505.1 Triticum aestivum | reverse complement strand
AGATCTGCTATAAATCAATATGTCATCAAAGTAAACTACCACAAATCGTCCAATGAAAGCACGTAAAACTTCGTTCATTAATCTCATGAAAGTACTAGGTGCATTAGTTAACCCAAAAGGCATGACTAACCACTCATATAATCCAAACTTAGTTTTAAATGCTGTTTTCCATTCATCTCCCAATTTCATACGAATTTGATGGTAGCCACTACGCAAATCAACTTTGGAGAATATTGTAGAGCCACTCAATTCATCAAGCATATCATCTAGCCTAGGAATAGGATGACGATAACGAATAGTAATATTATTAATGCCTCTACAATCAACACACATACGTGATGTACCATCCTTTTTCGGCACTAGAATAATAGGAACAGCACAAGGACTAAGGGATTCGTGTATATAACCTTTGTCGAGAAGCTCTTGTACTTGACGCATAATCTCCTTCGTCTCCTCTGGATTGGTACGGTATGGTGCACGGTTTGGCAGTGAAGCACCAGGAATTAAGTCAATCTGGTGCTCAATCCCTCGAATAGGCGGTAATCCCGGTGGCACGTCTTGTGGAAAAACGTCAGCGAACTCCTGCAAAATGTTAGTGACAGCAGGAGGCAAAGAGGAAGGCACGTCCTCGAATGAAAATAATGCCTCTTTGCACACAAAAGCATAGCAAACAGATTTGCTGAAATCTAGCTCATCAATATCAGATTTGGTGGCAAATAAACATGCACTTTTCAATTTAATTTCAGAAGCAACACTAGATGGTTTATTATTAGGCTTCATTTGTTGCTCAAATTCTTTTGCCACAATCTGATTTTCACTCTTATTCTTCTCCTGTTGTGCTTTATTAGCTCTATTAATATCATCTTTCAAAATGGAATCAGGAGTCATAGGAAGCAAAGTAATATTTTTATCCTTATGAACAAGAGTATAGTGATTGTTTCTACCATGGTGTACAAAATTTTTATCAAATTGCCATGGTCTACCAAGTAATAAGGAA
>NW_025295533.1:0-997 GCF_018294505.1 Triticum aestivum | reverse complement strand
GCTCCATAATTCTCCCACCATAGACTGGCGGGGCCTTCAAGATGATATGCAGCAAAGGTGACCTTGTCAGCCTCCGCTACCAGCGCGGAACGCAGTTTGTGAGAGATACTGCGAAGCCAGTCATCAGCGTCGAGAGGCTCGACAGAGTGGTGGAACGTGGGTGGATGTAATTTGATAAAATCACTGAGTGACACCACGTTAGTCCTCTGATGGTGTGCCGTGTTCTGTTCAATACGCTCCAACAAACGGTTGGTCTCCCGCTTGTTTCTCTCAGCTTCCATCATAACCTCGGCTAGGGAAGGAGGATGAGGCAGATTTGCATCCCTGACTTCACTGCCTTCGGCCTGCTCTTGAGGAGCAGGGTTAGTGCGCGTGTTGACCATCCTAGGTAAACAAGATAATGATTTAGTCAGGATGATAAAATTCCAACATAGGATACAAAATGTAAGGAATAACTGGGAATGCAAGATCATCATCCGTATGACATGGTAGATACAGAAACTGCTTCTTTTATTCCATCGTCATACACACCATACAGGGTTTAGTACAAGACCAAACAAAGTACTATTACGGTGAAAAGAGGATTACATCTCATCGGAGGCATCCCAAGCTCCTATACATTATTTTTCTACACCTCCGGAAAGAGTACAAACTAGGTCATATCCCACGAGTCACGCGGAACGATAGACGACACAGCTAGTGCGAACTAGTGATACTACCACTAACTCAGACCGATCCGTAGTAGTCCTCGTAGAAGTCACCTCCATAGCCTGGAAGCTCAACATGATCATCCGGAAACAGACGATCTCGCGGAGCTTGTGGACCATAGGGGCTAGGATGAGGCCTTGGACCAACAGACGGTGGCCTGCGGGGACCGCGAGGTGGGGTGATGCCTCCTACATCACGCCAACCCATCACGTCTGGCAGAGCAGATCTCACAGGATAGAGATCGCGCATATCTGAATATCCAGCTTGCACCGCCGGTGCGAACCGAGTC
>NW_025295532.1:0-997 GCF_018294505.1 Triticum aestivum | reverse complement strand
ATGCCACCCAACTTGTTTAGGGTTCAACTGGTTCGGGTGCTGCCAGGCTGCGACGAGGTGTTACCTCCGATTCGACCCATCGGGGCCGACGATGATGACGTGATGAACCTCAGCGCCTGCCTGAGCTGGCCCCTGCTTTGGCCGAAGAGCCAGATTCGTTTGGGGGCGGGGGACACCACCCCAAAGACAACACCGCCAGTCGTGCCGGCGCCAAGTCGGCCCCATGGCAAGACCGCCGCAACGGTGCCGGACATCCCTATGCCACTGGATCCAAACATGCATATGGCACAGGATCAGAACGACGACGACGACGATACATTTGCCAACGTCGATCAGTACTTTGCCGATCATGGGGACGGTGGCGACTTCATGGGGCCTCCTTCTCAAGAACCCAACCCAACAAAAGACGTGTGCGATCTAGCTGGTACCGCGGAGAAGCCAAGTTGCAACAGGCGTCGTCTGCAGTTCAGCTCTCAGGAGACGCCTCTAGCTGCCGACTTCGTCGAGCCTCAGATAGGCGAGGTGCGAAATATGATCAGCCCCAACACACTCAAGAAGGCGGTCTGTGAGCAGAACTCGGTCCCATTACAGGAGATCAAGAAGAAGGCACGCAAAAGAAAGACTAACAAGGGTGCGGGCCAGCCGGCACCGAGTACGATCCGTGCTCAGGACGGGCCACCTTCAACTGCGGATATCTCGAGGAGGGTGCATGTGGCGGGTAGGCCGATGCTACCGAGAAATATGCTCGATGCTGCAACCGGTGCTATGCGGAGTCTGCATGACAGTGTTCTTTCTTTGGAGAAGCGGCGTCTCCGAGAGAAGGATGTGGCATACCCGGTTTTCGCGGCCAAGGTGCCAGAGGGCAAGGGCTTTGTGGATAACTCCATCGGGGGTACGATCGTCCTGCGGTTTGATGACATCCACGCTATGTTGAACCTTCATCCGCTGCACTACACCTTCGTTCGGCTATTTTCGCTGAGTATGGAGATGCGGATCA
>NW_025295531.1:0-997 GCF_018294505.1 Triticum aestivum | reverse complement strand
GAATAAACCATTCACCATGGGAGCATGACCATAAAACATATCTCTCATAAAAATGGAACAACCATTATTCTCAGATTTAAAAGAGTAGCCATCTCGAATTAAACGAGATCCCGATACAATGTTCATGCTCAAAGCTGGCACTAAATAACAATTATTAAGGTTTAAAACTAATCCCGAAGGGAGATGCAGAGGTAGCGTGCCGACGGCGATCACATTGACCTTGGAACCATTCCCGACGCGCATCGTCACCTTGTCCTTTGCCAGTTTCCGCTTATTCCGCAGCCCCTGCTTTGAGTTACAAATGTGAGCAACTGCACCGGTATCAAATACCCAGGAGCCACTACGGGCACTAGTAAGGTACACATCAATTACATGTATATCACATATACCTTTGGTTTTGCCGGCCTTCTTATCCGCTAAGTACTTAGGGCAGTTCCGCTTCCAGTGACCGCTTCCCTTGCAATAAAAGCACTCAGTCTCGGGCTTGGGTCCATTCTTTGGCTTCTTCCTGGCAGCTTGCTTGCCGGGCGCGGCAACCTCCTTGCCGTCCTTCTTGAAGTTCTTTTTACCCTTGCCTTTCTTGAACTTAGTGGTTTTATTGACCATCAACACTTGATGTTCCTTTCTGACTTCTACCTCTGCTGATTTCAGCATAGCAAATACCTCAGGAATGGTCTTTTCCATCCCCTGCATATTGAAGTTCATCACAAAGCTCTTGTAGCTTGGTGGAAGCGACTGGAGGATTCTGTCAATGACCGCATCATCCGGGAGATTAACTCCCAGCTGAGTCAAGCGGTTATGCAACCCAGACATAGTGAGTATGTGCTCACTGACAGAACTGTTTTCCTCCATCTTACAGCTAAAGAATTTGTCGGAGACTTCATATCTCTCGACCCGGGCATGAGCTTGGAAAACCATTTTCAGCTCTTCGAACATCTCATATGCTCCATGTCTCTCAAAACGCTTTTGGAGCCCCGGCTCTAGGCTGTAAAGCATG
>NW_025295530.1:0-997 GCF_018294505.1 Triticum aestivum | reverse complement strand
TTTTGGGGTCCCGGAGTGATTTCCACGATTAACAAACCCCATGGTGCGTTTAAGTGTCGGTCATCAACACTCGTGGTTTTTATCGATTCTGGCCCGTTTCATGGACTATTACTCACATTTTTGGGGTCCCAAAGCGATTTCCATGGATGTCGAACCCCAAGGTGCGCTTACGTATCGGTCATCAACAATCACAGTTTCGGCCGATTCTGGCCCGTTTCTTGGACTATAGCTCAGTTTTGGGCTCACGTAGTGATTTCCACGACCGACGAACACCGGTGTGTTTATGTGTCGGTCATCAACATTTGAAGTTTTGGCCGATTTTGGCCCGCTTCATGGACTATTACTCACTGATTTCAGGTCCCTGAGCAATTTCCATGATTGACGAAACCCGGGGTGCGTTTATGTATCGTTGATCAATAACCCTACGTTTTACCGATTCAGGGCTCTTTCATGGACTATTACTAACCGTTTTGCAGTCCCAAAGCAATTTCGATGCTTGTCGAACCCCAAGATGTGCTTACGTGCTGGTCGTCAAGAATCGCCGATTGGGCCGATTCTGGCCCGTTTCCTGGACTATTACTCAGTTTTGGGGTCCCGAAGTGATTTCCACGATTGATGAACACCGGGGTGCATTTACGTGTCGGTCATCAACACTCACAATTTTGGCCGATTCTGGTACGTTTTGTGCACTGTTACTCACCGTTGTGGGGTCCCGGAGCGATTTCCATGATTGACGATCCCTGGGGTGCGTTTACGTGCCCGTCGTCAACCCTCACAGTTTTGGCCAATTCTGACCCGTTTCGTGAACTATTACTCACCGTTTTGGGATCCCAAAGCGATTTCCATAGTTATTGAACCCCAAGGTGCGCTTACATGTCGGTCATCAACAGTCACAGTTTTGGCCGATTCTGGCCCGTTTTCTGGACTATTACTCACTTTTTTGGGGTCCCAGAGTGATTTCCATGATTAACGAACCCCGGGGTGCGTTTACGTGTCA
>NW_025295529.1:0-997 GCF_018294505.1 Triticum aestivum | reverse complement strand
TTTTTACAAAAGACGCTGCAACCCCTTCTGATGGGTTCTATGTAGACGTTGACATCAACGAGTAGGCTAAAGACCCAGGTGGTGACCCTGAGCTTGTGAAGGACCACGTAGTATAGCTAGGCTTTCCAAGCCTCTTTTATTTTACTAGTTGTCTGTACTCAGACAAGTTACTTCCGCTGCTGGTTTGTATGACTGTATGACTTGTATGTTGGGTCGTGAGACCCGTATCTTTGTGTATGTTATGTATGGCTCCCTGAGCCTTAAATAAAGTACTTGTGTTGTAGAGTCATGTTGTGATGCTTCGTTGTATTTGCACATATCGAGCATATTGTGTGTATGATTGAAATGCTTGGTATGTGTGGGATCTGACTACCTAGTTGTTTATCTTTAGTAGCCTCTCTTACCGGGAAATGTCTCCTAGTGTTACCGTTGAGCCATGGTAGCTTGCTACTGCTCTGGAACACTTAGGCTGGCCGGCATGTGTCCTTCTTCGTTCCTGTGTCTGTCCCTTCGGGGAAATGTCACGCTTTGAGTACCGGAGTCCTGTTAGCCCGCTACAGCCCGGTTTACCGAAGTCCTGCTAGCCCAGTGCTACAGCCCGGACCCACTTGCTGATGACCGACACGTTCGAAGCTGGGTCATGGATGCCTGTCCTTGTAAGTCTGTGCCACTTTGGGTTTACGACTAGTCATGTCAGCCCGGGCTCCTTATCATATGGATGCTAGCGACACTATCATATACGTGAGCCAAAAGGCGCAAACGGTCCCGGGCAAAGGTAAGGCGACACCCGTGGGGATACCGTGCGTGAGGCCGCAAAGTGATATGAGGTGTTACCGGCTAGATCGATGTGACATCGAGTCGGGGTCCTGACAGCGTTGGTATCAGAGCCGGACTGCCTGTAGGTT
This sequence comes from Triticum aestivum, assembly GCF_018294505.1. Lineage (NCBI taxonomy): Eukaryota > Viridiplantae > Streptophyta > Magnoliopsida > Poales > Poaceae > Triticum > Triticum aestivum. Next base: position 92 of record NW_025295529.1, on the reverse strand, counting down.
CTCCAAGCCAAACTGGTCGATGTTGAGTCTAGAAATTCTTTAGTTATATGTAGGGGAATTGTTTGTGGGTTGGAACGTAAGGCTCTTTTTAC
>NW_025295528.1:0-997 GCF_018294505.1 Triticum aestivum | reverse complement strand
GTGCAAGCATAGCTTCATTCTCCTCAACAATACCACATCTAATCATGCCAGTTTGTAATTCCTGATAATATTCTTCTACAGAATTTTTCCCTTGTCTTAAACGCTGCAATTTTTGAAGCAATTCACGTTGATAATATGGTGGAACCCAACGCGTACGCATAGCAGTTTTCAAAGCAGCCCAAGTAGTTGGAATAGGATATAATCTACAATGTTCAGACCACCATACACATGCAAAACTAGTGAAAGCACAAACGGCAGCAGCAACTCGTCTCTCCTCAGGATATTGTAAACATGTAAATCGTTGTTCAGTTTCTAACTCCCAAGTAAGATATATATCAGGAACATATCTACCCTCAAATGGTGGAATATTCAATTTCAGTTTCGGAATATGGACATCATCTCGTACCTGAGGTGGTGGTGCAGGCCTACCATTACGAATATATACCTGAGGTCGACCTGCTGGTGGTGGTACAAGTGGCTGCACGTAGTGTTGATTTTGATCAACTTCATCCTCATAGTCTCCCACATAATCATCCTCCTCCGCATCAGCAGCAGGAGCCACAGAAGTATCAACAGCAGCACCAACAGTTTGGCCAAACGCAAGAGGAACACGGCTTGCTCGGCGGAGGTCTGCTTCGCGACGTGGAGGTAGTCGTTGTTGTTGTTGTTGTTGTTGTTGTTGGAGAGGTGCGTTAGCTGCAGCGGGTGGTGGTGGTGGAAGACGCGCGAGCAATTCATTAAACTTGTTATCGAGCTTTGTTTCGAACGTCTTCTCAAAGCCAGTGATCTTCTCCATGGCCTCTTCAAAATTGTTCAGCACATCTTGCACCTGTTCAGTCATCATTTGCTGAAACTTATCATGAAGCTCCTTGTTCGATAAATTCTCCCAGTCAATCTCGTCGGCTTGTGATCCTGGCATGGTTAGCAGCAATAGAAACACACAAGAATATGATCCTACAGACTACGAACAAGTGGTGGTAGTGGGTGTCACAAATCC
>NW_025295527.1:0-997 GCF_018294505.1 Triticum aestivum | reverse complement strand
ACTTGACTTCAAAATATTTGGTTTGGAGACCATCAAAGATCAATATGTGCATGATGCTGATTTTAAAGATGTAATGCAGAATTGTAAAGAAGGAAGAATGTGGAACAAGTTTGTCGTTAACGATGGATTTGTGTTTCGTGCTAACAAGCTATGCATTCCAGCTAGCTCCGTTCGTCTTTTGTTGTTGCAGGAGGCGCATGGAGGAGGATTAATGGGACACTTTGGCGTGAAGAAGACGGAGGACGTACTTGCTACACATTTCTTTTGGCCAAAGATGAGACGGGATGTTGAGCGTTTTATTGCTCGATGCACTACATGTCAAAAAGCTAAGTCACGACTCAATCCTCATGGTTTATATATGCCTTTGCATGTACCTAGTGTTCCTTGGGAGGATATATCTATGGACTTTGTTTTAGGTTTACCTCAAACAAAGAAGGGGAGGGATAGCATATTTGTTGTCGTGGATAGATTCTCAAAAATGGCACACTTTATATCATGTCATAAAAGCGATGATGCTGTTAATGTTGCTGATTTGTTCTTTCGTGAAATTATTCGCTTGCATGGTGTGCCAAATACTATTGTTTCAGATCGTGATACCAAATTTCTTAGCCACTTTTGGAGATGTTTATGGGCTAAGTTGGGGACTAAACTGCTTTTTAGTACTACTTGTCACCCCCAAACTGATGGACAAACTGAAGTAGTCAATAGAACGTTGTCTACTATGCTTAGGGCTGTTTTGAAGAATAATAAGAAAATGTGGGAGGAATGCTTGCCTCATATTGAATTTGCTTATAATCGTTCATTGCATTCTACTACTAAGATGTGCCCTTTTGAAGTTGTGTATGGTTTCCTACCTCGTGCACCTATTGATTTGTTGCCTCTTCCATCTTCGGAGAAGGTTAATTTTGATGCTAAACAACGTGCTGAATTGATTTTAAAAATGCATGAGTTAACTAAGGAAAACATTGAGCGTATGAATGCTAAATATAAACTTGCT
>NW_025295526.1:0-997 GCF_018294505.1 Triticum aestivum | reverse complement strand
GGAGTTCTGGCCGGCGGCGACCATCAGTGCGGCGGCGATAGTGGTTTTGGTCGTTTCGGCCACCAAATGAACCGCGGAGGCCACCGGAGTGAAGCTGAGGACGACCCGCGGCTCTTGGCGGAGTCCGTTGGGGTCGGGGTGGCCGGAGTCGACGGCGGCGAGCTCGGCTGCGGCGGCCGGGGTTCGGTCGTGCACGGGAACGGTGTTGCAGGGTGTTAGGGGGGGTGTTGGAGCGTGCTACGTGCTCCTAGTGAGATGTGGAGCACGATGGCGTGCTCGGTTGGGCGCTACGGCGATCGTGGCCACGACGGCGACATCGCCGGCGGCGTGAAGCTTTCGGCCGCGGTGGGGCTAGGGCCTAGGGGTCGGGAGAGAGCAGGGGAGAAGGGGGAAACGGTGGCGTAGCTCACCGCGGTTGCAGTGGGCGTCGAAGCGAGCTCGGGGACGCGTCGGAGACGACGAATTTGACGGCGACGGTGGTCGGAGTCCGAAGAGGGGAACGGTGACGTGGCGGCGATGCAGGGCTTCCGGGGACCCGTGGAGCGGTGGGGAGGAAGAAGGAGTCGAGGCGGAGCTTCTGAGCTGGTCGGGGAAGCGAGGGGTGGTCGGAGACGGTGGCTAAGGCGAACGGCGGCGACGGTGAGCTTCGGCCGTGAGAGAGAGAGAGTGAGGGAGAGCCGGGGGAGAGTGAATGGGGTGTCGGCGAGGTCGGGGCGACGACCAGAAGACGATCCACGCGGCGCAACGGCGACCAGGGCGATGCAGAGAGGCTGGGTGGTGCGTGGCGAGCTCGGGCGCGCCATGCTCACCTCCCTGCCTGCTCTGGCGAGGGGAAGCAGCTGGCTGGCACGGGCCAGCACAGTGCTGGGCCGGCTGGGCTGGGCCGCACAGGTAAGTCTTCCCCTTTCTTTATTTTCTGTTTTTATTTAATATAACTGCGACTTTGTTGAATTAAATAAAATACCTAGGCAACTCCAAAAATCACCAAACTACTCCT
>NW_025295525.1:0-997 GCF_018294505.1 Triticum aestivum | reverse complement strand
GAGTTCAAATAAGTTTTAAAAAATGAAATCCCTTTGTAAGAGACGAGTTTCCGGATGAAATCCTGATACTTTGAAAGAGATTGTCCGTTTTGTACACGAAGTGCATCCAGTTTTTGCCGTAACCCTCTCAACTTTCTTGCACATGCTATGTGGATGAAATGATGATATCATGCCAACTTTCAACCTTTTCAGAGTTCATTTGAAATGCTTTTCAATTTTAGGGTCTTATAGCTCAAAATAATTAGTAAATGCATGAAATATAACAAATGTAGTCAGAAATGATTGAAAAATGATGATGTGGCTTTGAATGGTGCATTTTGAACACACAAAAAGTCAGGAGTTCAAATAAGTTTTAAAAAATGAAATCTCTTTGTAACAGACGAGTTTCCGGATGAAATTTAAACTATTCAAATTTGGAAACTAATGGATTGACAGAAAGTTTATAATTATTCTGAGCTAAAAGCAAAAAGAATTAAAAAGAAAGCAAAAATCAAAAGAAAATAAATAATTCAAAAAACAAAAAAATACTGGAAAAATAAAAAAATGTCGCCTAATGGACCACACAGCCTGCATACGACTAGAAACCCATCTGCACATGGGCCAGGATGCAGGCCCGCTGGCCCAATAGGCCCAACATGGCAATGACAAAGGTAGGCATGTATAATGCCTGCATATTAGAGAGGAGCTCAGCACCTGAGCTGCAGCGCAGCTTATAAACAGGTGCTGAGCTCTCTCAGCTAGCGAGGTGGGACTAAACTTCCCACCGCACCGCGCCAGCACATTAGTCCCGGTTGGTGGCACCAACCGGGACCAAAGGGTGGGTATTGGTTCCGGTTGGAGCCACCAACCGGGACCAAAGCCTTTGCTATATAAGTAGCACTTTGGAAATTTTCAAATTTCCATGGCCAGTTTCCCCCCGCCCGACGACGCCGCGAGCTCGATCTACGCCGCCAGGCTGCCCCGTCGTCATCGCCGTCGCCCGTGCCCCCGAGCCCAC
>NW_025295524.1:0-997 GCF_018294505.1 Triticum aestivum | reverse complement strand
TTAAAAATGATGATGTGGCTTTGAATGGTGCATTTTGAACACACAAAAAGTCAGGAGTTCAAATAAGTTTTAAAAAATGAAATCCCTTTGTAACAGACGAGTTTCCGGATGAAATCCTGATACTTTGAAAGAGATTGTCCGTTTTGTACACGAAGTGCATCCAGTTTTTGCCGTAACCCTCTCAACTTTCTTGCACATGCTATGTGGATGAAATGATGATATCATGCCAACTTTCAACCTTTTCAGATTTCATTTGAAATGCTTTTCAATTTTAGGGTCTTATAGCACAAAATAATTAGTAAATGCATGAGAAATAACGAATGAAGTCAGAAAGGATTGAAAAATGATGATGTGGCTTTGAATGGTGCATTTTGAACACACAAAAAGTCAGGAGTTCAAATAAGTTTTAAAAAATGAAATCCCTTTGTAACAGACGAGTTTCCGGATGAAATCCTGATACTTTGAAAGAGATTGTTCGTTTTGTACACGAAGTGCATCCAGTTTTTGCCGTAACCCTCTCAACTTTCTTGCACATGCTATGTGGATGAAATGATGATATCGTGCCAACTTTCAACCTTTTCAGAGTTCATTTGAAATGCTTTTCAATTTTAGGGTCTTATAGCTCAAAATAATTAGTAAATGCATGAAAAATAACAAATGAAGTCAGAAAGGATTGAAAAATGATGATGTGGCTTTGAATGGTGCATTTTGAACACACAAAAAGTCGGAGTTCAAATAAGGTTTAAAAAATGAAATCCCTTTGTAACAGACGAGTTTCCGGATGAAATCCTGATACTTTGAAAGAGATTGTCCGTTTTGTACACGAAGTGCATCCAGTTTTTGCCGTAACCCTCTCAACTTTCTTGCACATGCTATGTGGATGAAATGATGATATCATGCCAACTTTCAACCTTTTCAGAGTTCATTTGAAATGCTTTTCAATTTTAGGGTCTTATAGCTCAAAATAATTAGTAAATGCATGAAAAATAACAAATGA
>NW_025295523.1:0-997 GCF_018294505.1 Triticum aestivum | reverse complement strand
CACCCATCGGACCGCACTCGCTCGTCATCGCCGTGCGCCACCACCACCACCGCCGCCGAAGGCCCCACCGTCGCCGCTCGGACCGACCGCCTCCTTGCCGGACCTCGCGTCCTTGTCCTCCTCCCCGAGCTCCGCAGGACGTCGTGTTCGTCGCCCCGACGCCAATCGCCGCCACCGGAGCTCCTCCGCCTCGACTCCGTCAACGTCGTCCCCGTCCTCCTCCTCGCCGGTCCTCCCCAACCTCCCCCGAGCCCGCTGCCCCGTGCCCTACGCTCCCTCGGTGAGGACCCCGGTCCTCCTCCTCCTCCCCGTCCCCTCTCGCCGGCCACCGCTCGCCATGGCCGAGGCTCGCCATAGCCCGCGCCGTTCGCCGCCTTTGCCGGTGCCCCGCTGCTGCGGTGGCCCCGTGCTCCCCTGCCACTCCGTCGGCCGCCCCGGCCACCACCGCGTCTGGCCTCGCCCCCGCTTCACCTTGCCGGCGCCGCGCCGCTGGCCATGGCCTTGCCCGCGCCCCATTCGGGCGAGCGCCCGCACCCGCGCGCCCGTTTAGCCTCATGGGCCACTGACCACAGGGGCCCACGCCCCATAACGTTTTAATAAAAAAAAGGAATTTAAAATAATTAATATAATTAATAAAAATGAAAATGATTTAATAAAATTAATTATTAATTAATTATTAATTAATTAAGTTAATTAATCCGGTTCAATTAATTTAATTAACTAGTTAAGTTTAATTAAACTGTAATTAGATTAACCTAAACCCTAATTAACCTAATTAGAGGTTGACAGGTGGGTCCCCCTGGACCCACATGACAGGTTGACCAGGTCAACGGCCAACGTTGACTGCTGACGTCAGCATGACATCATGCTGATGTCATAAATCCATTTTCGAATTAATTAAATAATTAATTAAATCCAGAAATTAATAAAATCTTTAGAAAATCATATCTTTTAATCCGTAACTCGGATTAAAATATTTTCAACATGAAAGTTGCTC
>NW_025295522.1:0-997 GCF_018294505.1 Triticum aestivum | reverse complement strand
TTCTAAGCACCACGTGATGATCGGGTGTGATGGATTCTTACGTTCACATACAACGGGTGTAAGACAGTTTTACACAGCGAAAACACTTAGGGTTAACTTGACGAGCCTAGCATGTGCAGACATGGCCTCGGAACACGGAGACCGAAAGGTCGAACACGAGTCGTATGGAAGATACGATCAACATGAAAATGTTCACCGACGATGACTAGTCCGTCTCACGTGATGATCGGACACGGGCTAGTCGACTCGGATCGTGTAACACTTAGATGACTAAAGGGATGTCTAATCTAAGTGGGAGTTCATAATTTGATTAAGAACTTTATTATCATGAACATAGTCTAAAACCTTTGCAAATATGTCTTGTAGATCAATGGCCAACGCTAATGTCAACATGAACTTCAACGCGTTCCTAGAGAAAACCAAGCTGAAAGATGATGGCAGCAACTATACGGACTGGGTCCGGAACCTGAGGATCATACTCATAGCTGCCAGGAAACAATATGTCCTAGAAGGACCGCTAGGTGACGCTCCCGTCCCAGAGAACCAAGACATCATGAATGCTTGGCAAACTCGCGCTGATGATTACTCCCTCGTTCAGTGCGGCATGCTTTACAGCTTAGAACCGGGGCTCCAAAAGCGTTTTGAGCATCACGGAGCATATGAGATGTTCGAAGAGCTGAAACTAGTTTTTCAAGCTCATGCCCGGGTCGAGAGATATGATGTCTCCGACAAGTTCTACAGTTGTAAGATGGAGGAGAACAGTTCTGTCAGTGAGCACATCCTGAAGATGTCTGGGTTGCACAACCGTATGACCCAGCTGAACATTAACCTCCCAGATGAGGCGGTCATTGACAGAATCCTCCAGTCGCTCCCACCAAGCTACAAGAGCTTTGTGATGAACTACAACATGCAAGGAATGGAAAAGACCATTCCTGAATTGTTCTCGATGCTGAAGTCAGCAGAGGCTGAAATCAAGAAAGAACATCAAGTGTTGATG
>NW_025295521.1:0-997 GCF_018294505.1 Triticum aestivum | reverse complement strand
GATAACTGAATCGAGTTCGCATTGCGATTCAACAAGTATTTGAACCCATCACTGCTTACAAATTTATTAATCCTTCAAGTCATTCCTAGCCTGTTCGGCTATATCATTATCGAGCTAATTTTAACTGTGCTACCCGGTCCTTCTTCCCGGAGCACAATTTTCGACGATGAACTAACCATACGTCGATCATCATCGTCATATCATTTCGCCTTGAACAACAAGCTTGGTTTCGAGTTTGTGTCGTACCCTTGGTTCCAATAACCTTTCGCTTTATCATTACTTTGACTTGATGTCATCACCGATCGATTACATCTTCATGAATTCTCTTGACAAATGTGTCATGATCAACATCAACATTCTGATGCTCTTCGAAGATATCTATTGAATTCTTCATGGGAAATACCATCCTTGTCCCTTGGTAAATTGTGTTGTCATCGACTATTTCCTTGCCTTCTTACCAACACAAACTTGTTTGTGTTGTGGCTGTACCTTGAGTTCCTGGCTACCCAGCTTGTCTTATGTCCTACCTTGAAGTAATACCATCTTATATATCAAGAATGTTGTGGGAATATCACCACCTCTTAATAATTCTTGCTACAAGTTATACATCCCGCCATCTACATTCATCTCTTGGTCCTCGTGTTGTTTCTAACCGGAAAACTGACAAATGAACTATGATGCGTGAATTCAAAACTTCTAGCAGCCCTATTGCTTTGAAGTTAATGGTCGATATTTCATTCTTAGACCATTGGTTATCGAATCACCATTCTAACATTGATCGTGCTACCCAGCCCATATTTCGGGCGCACCTTTCAACCAATGTTAATTGTGTATGTTTTCCTCGAGCATACATCATTATATCATTTGATCTGACAAATGTTATCTCCTTGTTCACATAGTTGTGGAAGTCCACCTTTTTGGAAATCTCGAGGATTGTCGCTGACTCCATCATCTACCCCGTCAACCTCTCTTTGGTTTAAATGATGAACTCTTGTGT
>NW_025295520.1:0-997 GCF_018294505.1 Triticum aestivum | reverse complement strand
AACGAGATTGAACTAGGTATTGGATACCGACGATCGAATCTCGGGCAAGTAACATACCGATGACAAAGGGAACAACGTATGCTGTTATGCGGTCTGACCGATAAAGATCTTCGTAGAATATGTAGGAGCCAATATGGGCATCCAGGTCCCGCTATTGGTTATTGACCGGAGACGTGTCTCGGTCATGTCTACATTGTTCTCGAACCCGTAGGGTCCGCACGCTTAAGGTTACGATGACAGTTATATTATGAGTTTATGCATTTTGATGTACCGAAGGTTGTTCGGAGTCCCGGATGTGATCACGGACATGACGAGGAGTCTCGAAATGTTCGAGACGTAAAGATTGATATATTGGAAGCCTATATTTGGATATCGGAAGTGTTCCGGGTGAAATCGGGATTTTACCGGAATACCGGGAGGGTTACCGGAACCCCCCGGGAACCATATGGGCCATCATGGGCCTTAGTGGAAAGGAGAAAGGGGCAGCCCAAGGGGGCTGCACGCCTCCCCCCTTCCCCTAGTCCTATTAGTACTAGGAGAGGTGGCCGGCCACCCCTCTCCCTCTTTCCCCCTTGGGAATCCTAGTTGGAATAGGATTGGGGGGGGAGTCCTACTCCCGGTAGGAGTAGGACTCCTCCTGCGCCTCTCCCTCTTGGCCGGCGCCCCCTTCCCCCTTGGCTCCTTTATATACGGAGGCAGGGGCACCTCTAAACACACAAGTTGACACAAGTTGATCCACGTGATCTATTCCTTAGCCGTGTGCGGTGCCCCCTGCCACCATATTCCTCGATAATACTGTAGCGGAGTTTAGGCGAAGCCCTGCTGCTGTAGTTCATCAAGATCGTCACCACGCCGTCGTGCTGACGAAACTCTTCCCCGACACTTTGCTGGATCGGAGTCCGGGGATCGTCATCGAGCTGAACGTGTGCTCGAACTCGGAGGTGCCGTAGTTTCGGTGCTTGATCGGTTGGATCGAGAAGACGTACGACTACTTCCT
>NW_025295519.1:0-997 GCF_018294505.1 Triticum aestivum | reverse complement strand
TACTCACCATTTTGAGGTCTTGGAGCGTTTTCCACGATTGATGAACCTTGGGGTGCATTTACCTATCGGTCATCAACACTCGCAGGTTTGGCTGATTCTGGACCGTTTCGTCGACTATTACTGACCGTTTTGGGGTCCCGAAGCAATTTTCTTGGTTTATGGACCCCAAGGTGTGCTTACGTGCATGACATTAACACTCGCCATTTTGGCCGATTCTGGCCCGTTTCGTGGACTGTTAATCACTATTTTGGGGTCCCGAAGCGATTTTAATGGTTGCTGAACCCCAAGATGCGCTTACGTGTCCTTCATCAACACTCTCTGTTTTGCCCAGTTCTGGCCCGTTTCATGGGTTATTACTTACCATTTTGGGGTCCCTGTGCGATTTCCTTGGTTGTTGGACTACATGGTCCTATTACGTGCAGGTCATCGACACTAGCCGTTTTGGCTGATTCGACCAGTCTCATGGGCTATTGCTCACCTTTTTGAGGTCCTGGAGAGATTTCCACGATTAAGGATGCCCGAGGTGCGTTTACGTGTAGGTCATCAACACTTGCAGTTTTGGCCGATTTTGGCGCATTTCGTGGACTATTACTCACCATTTTGAGGTCTTAGAGCGTTTTCCACGATTGATGAACCTTGGGGTGCATTTACCTATCGGTCATCAACACTCGCAGGTTTGGCTGATTCTGGACCGTTTCGTGGACTATTACTGACCGTTTTGGGGTCCCGAAGCAATTTTCTTGGTTTATGGACCCCAAGGTGTGCTTACGTGCATGACATTAACACTCGCCATTTTGGCCGATTCTGGCCCGTTTCGTGGACTATTACTCACCGTTTGGGGTCCCATAACGACTTTTATGGTTGCTGAACCCCAAGGTGCACTTTCGTATCGTTCATCAACACTCACCGTTTTGACGATTCTGGCCCGTTTCATGGGCTATTACTCACCGTTTTGGGGTAAGGAGCAATTTCCATGGTTACTGAACCCCGAGGTGCG
>NW_025295518.1:0-997 GCF_018294505.1 Triticum aestivum | reverse complement strand
AAACGGTGAGTAATAGTCCACGAAACCCGTCAGAATTGGCCAAAACTCTCAGTGTTGACGACGGACACATAAACGAACCCCGGGGTTCATCGATCGTGGAAATTGCTCTAGGTCCCCAAAACGCTGAGTGATAGTGCACAAAACGGACTAGAATCGGCCGAATATGTGAGTGTTGATCACCGACACGTAAACGCACCAAGGGTTCGTCAATCATCGAAATGACTCCAAGACCCCAAAATAGAGTAATAGTCCAAGAAACGGGCCAGAATCGGCCCAAACTGTGATTGTTGATGACCGACATATAAGCGCACCTTGGAATTCGACAACCATGGAAATCGCTTTGGGACCCCAAAACGGTGAGTAATAGTCCATGAAACGGGCCAGAATCGGCCAAAACTGCGAGTGTTGATGACCAACACGTAAGCACACCTTGGAGTTCAACAACTATGGAAATCACTTCGGGACCCCAAAACCGTGAGTAATAGTCCACGAAACATGTCAGAATTGGCCAAAACTGTGAATGTTGACGACAGACACATAAATGCACCCCGGGGTTCATCAATCGTGGAAATCCCTCTGGGTCTCCAAAACATTGAGTAATAGTGCACGAAACGGACACGATTCGGCCAAATATGTGAGTGTTGATGACCGACACGTAAACGCACCCTGGGGTTCGTCAATCATGGAAATGACTCTGAGACCCCAAAATAGAGTAGTAGTCCAAGAATCGGGCCAGAATCGGCCCAAACTATGATTGTTGATGACCGACACGTAAGCGCACCTTGGAGTTCGACAACCATGGAAATCGCTTTGGGACCCCAAAACGGTGAGTAATAGTCCATGAAACGGGCCAGAATCGGCCAAAACTGCGAGTGTTGATGACCAACACGTAAGGACACCTTGGGGTTCAACAACTATGGAAATCGCTTCGGGACCCCAAAACGGTGAGTAATAGTCCACGAAACCCGTCAGAATTGGCCAAAACTCTCAGTGTTGA
>NW_025295517.1:0-997 GCF_018294505.1 Triticum aestivum | reverse complement strand
AAAACTAGTTGTATGTCTGTCGGTGGAACCGGTCTCATGTGCATGGACATGTAAGGTTGCTCCGTGCTGCTTCATCCCACAATATTGCCGAATCAAAATAATACGTTGGTGGTAAGCAGTATGACTATCACCCCCACAACTCTTTGTGTTCTACTCGTGCATATCATCTACGCATAGACCTGGCTCAGATGCCACTGTTGGGAAACATTGCATGGAAAACAAAAAAATTCTACGCACATGCAATATCTATCCATCGAGATGCATAGCAACGAGAGGGGTGAGTGCTTCTGTGTACCCTCGTAGACCATAAGAAGAAGCGTTTATTAATGCGCTTGATGTAGTCGAACTTCTTCGCGCTCCAGCCGATCGAGTACCGAACGTACGGCACCTCCGTGTTCAGCACACGTTCAGCTCGGTAACGTCTTCCGCCTTCTTGATCCAGCAAGACGGAGAGGTAGTGGATGAGTTCCGGCATCACGACGGCATGGTAACGGTGATGGTGAAGTTATCTCCACAGGGCTTCGCCTATGCACTACGAAAATATGACCACGGGTGTAAACGGTGGAGGGGGCACCACACACGGCTAAGTAATTGTTGTGGTTGTGCTAGGCGCCCCCTCCCTTATATTTATAGGTGGGGAAGGAGGGAGCAGCCAGGAGGCGCACCCAAGTAGGCCGAATCCTACTTGGAGTCCTTCCCAAGTGCCCCCCCCTTACCATATTTATCGGAGGGGGGAAGGAAAGGGAGCAGAGGGTAGGAAGGGGGAAGCCAAATCCCCCTGTTTACTTTCCCCACTTGGGCGGCTGCAATAGGGGGTGCGCTAGCCACTTGTGGGCTGGTTTTCTCCCCTCTAATTGCCCAATAGGCCCATTATCCTCCCTTGGGTGTCCGGTACCCCCTCTGGTATTCTGATGACTGCCCGGTACACTCCGAAACACTTCCAGTGTCTGAATACCATCATCCTATATATCAATCTTTACCTCTCGACCATTTTGAG
>NW_025295516.1:0-997 GCF_018294505.1 Triticum aestivum | reverse complement strand
GAGAGGAGGACGACTTGGGAGAGGGGGAGGGCTGCGCCAGAACTTCGTCTTTTTTGCTCCCATGCGTCTCCCCACTATATATAGGGGTGGAGGGGCTGGTTTCTTGCCCTCCAAGTCCATTGGGGCGTTGGCCAAGGTGGGAGGAAAGAAATCCCATCATTTCCTTCCCCACCGATTGTTATCCCCCCTTTTTAGGGATCTTGATCTTATCCCTTCGGGATATGATCTTATTCCTTCTAAGGGGGGATCTTGGTGCGCCTTGACCAGGGGTGTGGGGCCTTGCCCCCACTACCCACGTTCATGTGGGTCCCCCCATGCAGGTGGGCCCCACTCCGGAACCTTCTAGAACCTTCCTGGTACAATACCGAAAAATCCCGAACATTTTCCGGTGGCCAAAATAGGACTTCCCATATATAAATCTTTACCTCCGGACCATTCCGGAACTCCTCATGACGTCCGGGATCTCATCCGGGACTCCGAACAACATTCGGTAACCACATACAAACTTCCTTTATAACCCTAGCGCCATCGAACCTTAAGTGTGTAGACCCTACGGGTTCGGGAGACATGCAGACATGACCGAGACGTTCTCCGGTCAATAACCAACAGCGGGATCTGGATACCCATGATGGCTCCCACATGTTCCACGATGATCTCATCGGATGAACCACGATGTCAAGGACTTAATCAATCCCGTATTCAATTCCCTTTGTCTATCGGTATGTTACTTGCCCGAGATTCGATCGTCGGTATCCAATACCTTGTTCAATCTCATTACCGGCAAGTCACTTTACTCGTTCCGTAACACATCATCCCGTGATCAACTCCTTGGTCACATTGCGCATATGATGATGTCCTACCGAGTGGGCCCAGAGATACCTCTCCGTTTACACGGAGTGACAAATCCCAGTCTCGATCCGCATAAAACAATAGATACTTTCGGAGATACCTGTAGTGCACCTTTATAGTCACCCAGTTACGTTGTGACGTTTGATAC
>NW_025295515.1:0-997 GCF_018294505.1 Triticum aestivum | reverse complement strand
AAGGTGATGATGTAGTCGTACTCGACGTGATCCAAATCACCGATGACCAGCGCCAAACGGACGGCACCTCCGCGTTCAACACACGTACGGAACAGCCACGTCTCCTCCTTCTTGATCCAGCAAGGAAGGGAGGAGAGGTTGAGGGAGATGGCACCAGCAGCAGCACGACGGCGTGGTGTTGATGGAGCTGCAGTACTCCGGCAGAGCTTCGCTAAGCACTATGGAGGTGGAGGAGGTGTTGGGGAGGGAGAAGGAGGCAACCAAAGGCCAGGGCGTTCAGGTATGAAGTCCCTCCTCTCCCCCACTATATATAGGGGTGCCAAGGGGGGTGGCCGGCCCTAGGAGATCCAATCTCCTAGGGGGTGCGGCGGCCAAGGGGGTTTTCCCTCCCCCCAAGGCACCTAGGAGGTGCCTTACCCTCCTAGGACTCTTGCCCCCTTAAACCCTAGGCGCATGGGCCTATGTGGGGCTGGTGCCCTTGGCCCATTAGGCCAAGGCGCACCCCCCTACAGCCCATGTGGCCCCCCGGGACAGGTGGACCCACCCGGTGGACCCCCGGGACCCTTCTGGTGGTCCCGGTACAATACCGATAACCCCGAAACTTGTCCCGATGCCCGAAACAGGACTTCCCATATATAAATCTTTACCTCCGGACCATTCCGGAACTCCTCGTGACGTCCGGGATCTCATCCGGGACTCCGAACAACATTCGGGTTACTGCATATACATATCCCTATAACCCTAGCGTAACTGAACCTTAAGTGTGTAGACCCTACGGGTTCGGGAGACATGCAGACATGACCGAGACTCTCTCAGTCAATAACCATCAGCGGGATCTGGATACCCATGATGGCTCCCACATGCTCCTCGATGTTGTCATCGGATGAACCACTATGTCGAGGATTCTATCAAAACCCTGTATGCAATTCCCTTTGTCAATCGGTACGTTACTTGCCCGAGACTCGATCGTCGGTATCCCAATACCTTGTTCAGTCTC
>NW_025295514.1:0-997 GCF_018294505.1 Triticum aestivum | reverse complement strand
TTAAAAGTTCTCCATAGCTGCAACTTCGCGTACTTCGTTTGTGTTCAACGACCAGACAAAGGCGTCACAGAACCCCACCTTGATCAATAAAGCTTTCATCTTATATTCGCAATATCCAGATTGCAATCTTAGTTTCTTGCTTGTTCTTCGTTTGCTCGCAGGAAACAGACCCTCGTGGTCAGGTTGATCGTGCTCCGGCGTGGTCAATAACCTCTCGGAGTTGGTTTAGCGATTGCTAAGGCGCGACGTCCTCGCACGTTCGTAGTCGGATCGTCAAAGTCGACTTCCACCAAACGATATCCATCATCTCATCGAAAGATCGGGACCCTCGCCTCTATTAAGTGGTATCAGATTTCCAGGTTGCTCGGTGAGATTTTACAGTTTTTCGTAGTTTAGATCGAGTCTGTTCTTCATACCTATAGTCCACGAAAAAGCCAAAAAAAAAAATTAGGGTTAGTTCATCCCATCCGAACCAATCTGAGCCTTGCATAATCTTTTCTGTATTTGCTTTGTTGAATTTGCGGTTGCATCGTCGTGTTCAGTTGCTGGTCTTAGCGTCTAGTCTTTTAGAGTTTCGAGTTCTGTTCACAAGTTGTCACTCCGTCGCCGCACCATCATCATCGCCCCTGCCATCTACCACCACTGCTCCGAATCCGTATCCATATACCACCACCAATCCGTGTCCATATACCACCACCGATCCATATCCATATACTACCACCGCTGCCATATACCACCACCATATATCCACCACCAATCCGAGTTCCTTGCTTATTAGGTTTGTTTTCGGGATCAATCTAGATTCCGATTCGTATTTCCTTGCCGGAGTAGGTTTCGAAAAAAAAAAAAAAAAGAGTCGGGTAGCCACGCTCCGTTTAGGCCCAAAATTTTTCGAAAACGCATTTTTCGAAAAATTTTCTGGCTATCCTATTTTTAGGTGTTTCTGAGTGTTTTGAGACAGGTGCCATTATAGGAAGTTTTTTTGACCCGTTTCCAG
>NW_025295513.1:0-997 GCF_018294505.1 Triticum aestivum | reverse complement strand
AGTTTCCTTTATTAGTCGAGGTTATAGTAATGTAATTGATGAGTTATGCATGCGTGCTTAGGTTTCACTATATTCTCCTAGAGATTAAGCTTGAGCAGGGACTAGTAACCATCTTAGACTCGAGACGAAAAGATCCCAAGGAGTATGCGGGCATGACTGCAATTCTAGAGAAGTAAGTTAAATCGATCATTATCGCACCATATCGGCAACTTCAATTTGTTCATTTCCTGATATCAAGTAATTGTTTTCTTTGTCTGGCAGGGTTTGGAATAAATTCACCTCAAAAACTCTGGGACTGCCGAAGAAGCTGGAATTTAGACACCCGAAAGTAAGTACTATAGTAGCATGTTCCACGCATCTCCTAGTGATTCAAGCGCTAGTTTCATCAATACCATTTAGCATGCTTGCTAATTATTAGTTTGATTGACCTCTATTTCTTGTAAAGTGGTTGTGGCAGGAACAAGGGAATAATTACTGTGGATACTACATTTGCGAGTCCATCCGCCACACGACCTGTGAGCGGGGCTACTCCGACAAACAATATGAAGTGCGTAAATAATAATATTCACAATTTTATTTTATTACCATAATTTGTGTTCAGTTTCATTTATTCATATATATGTATTGACCCCCTTCTTTAAAATAGATATTTCAGATGCGGGATGAACTCCTACCACCAGATCATTTGCCAGGAATTCAAGAGGAATTGGCGTCATTCTTTCTTGACCACATGATCGCTAAAGACGGAGAATACCATGTGGACCCTGAGTTCATTTGGAATTAGGAGATTATATAGTAAGAGATAATTATATTGTATATATGTAGCTAGTAGCGTCGGATAGATATACAAGAACTTGTTGTTCGACCAATCTCTCAGAGAAGGAGAGTTGGCCGATACCACTTCTCTCTGTATGCATATGTTCATGACGATCTTCTGTTTCCTTCATTTGCTTACTAGCTAGCGTGTCTAGTCCTCTCTATACGTATAGTGCGTAGC
>NW_025295512.1:0-997 GCF_018294505.1 Triticum aestivum | reverse complement strand
ACGCTCTCATGGTCGAAGGAAGAGATACTTGACATTGGCAAAGCTCTAGCAAATGAACTACACGATCTTTTGTGCTAGTCTTAGGATTGGGTCTTGTCCATCACATCATTCTCCTAATGATGTGATCCCGTTATCAACGACATCCAATGCCCATAGCCAGGAAACCATGACTATCTGTTGATCACAATGAGCTAGTCAACTAGAGGCTCACTAGGGACATATTGTGGTCTATGTATTCACACGTGTATTACGATTTCCGGATAATACAGTTATAGCATGAATAAAAGACAATTATCATGAACAAGGAAATATAATAATAATACTTTTATTATTGCCTCTAGGGCATATTTCCAACAGTCTCCCACTTGCACTAGAGTCAATAATCTAGTTCACATCGCCATGTGATTAACACTCACAGGTCACATTGCCATGTGACTAATACCCAAGAGTTTACTAGAGTTAGTAGTCTAGTTCACATCACTATGTGATTAACACTCAATGAGTTTTATGTTTGATCATGTTGCTTGTGAGAGAGGTTTTAGTCAACGGGTATGAACCTTTCAGATCCGTGTGTGCTTTACAAATCTCTATGTCATCTCCTAGATGCAGCTACCACGCTCTATTTGGAGCTATTCCAAACAACTGTTCTACTTGGAGCTATTCTAAATTATTGCTCCATTATATGTATCCGGTCTCTCTACTCAGAGCTATCCGGATAGGTGTCAAGCTTGCATCGTCGTAACCTTTACGACGAACTCTTTTACCACCTCCATAATCGAGAAAATTCCTTAGTCCACTAGTTACTAAGGATAACTTTGACCACTGTCCTGTGAGCCATTCTTGGATCACTCTTGTACCCCTTGACTGACTCATGGCAAGGCACACTTCAGGTGCGGTACACAGCATAGCATACTGAAGAGCCTACGTCTTAAGCATAGGGGACGACCTTCGTCCTTTCTCTCTATTCTGCCGTGGTCGAGCTTTAAGTCTTAACTTC
>NW_025295511.1:0-997 GCF_018294505.1 Triticum aestivum | reverse complement strand
TTCATATCTCTCAACTCGGGTATTTGCTTGAAATACTAACTTCAAATACTGGAACATCTCATATGGTCCATGATGTTCAAAACATCTTTGAAGTCCCGATTCTAAGCCATAAAGCATGGTGCACATAACTATCAAGTAGTCATCATATTGAGCTAGCCAAACGTTCATAACGTTTGCATCTGCTCCTGCAATAGGTCTGTCACCTAGCGGTGCATTAAGGACATAATTCTTCTGTGCAGCAATGAGGATAAACCTCAGATCGCGGATCAAATCCGCATCATTGCTACTAACATTTTTCAACACAATTTTCTCTAGGAACATATCAAAATAAACACAGGGAAGCAACAACGCGAGCTATTGATCTACAACATAGATATGCTAATACTACCAGGACTAAGTTCATGATAAATTAAAGTTCAATTAATCATATTACTTAAGAACTCCCACTTAGATAGATATCCCTCTAATCCTCTAAGTGATCACGTGATCCAAATCAACTAAACCATGTCCGATCATCACGTGAGATGGAGTAGTTTCATCGGTGAACATCACTATGTTGATCATATCTACTATATGATTCACGCTCGACCTTTCGGTCTCCGTGTTCCGAGGCCATATCTGCATATGCTAGGCTCGTCAAGTTTAACCTGAGTATTCTGCGTGCGCAACTGTTTTGCACCCGTTGTATTTGAACGTAGAGCCTATCACACCCGATCATCACGTGGTGTCTCAGCACGAAGAACTTTCGCAACGGTGCATACTCAGGGAGAACACTTCTTGATAATTTAGTGAGAGATCATCTTATAATGCTACCGTCAATCAAAGCAAGATAAGATGCATAAAAAGATAAACATCACATGCAATCAATATAAGTGATATGATATGGTCATCATCATCTTGTGCTTGTGATCTCCATCTCCGAAGCACCGTCATGATCACCATCGTCACCGGCGCGACACCTTGATCTCCATCGTAGCATCGTTGTCGTCTCGCCAAT
>NW_025295510.1:0-997 GCF_018294505.1 Triticum aestivum | reverse complement strand
GAGTTGATCTGCAAGTTAGAGAAGATCTTTCCACCGGGCTTCTTTAATCCAATGCAACATTTGATTTTGCATCTCCCGACCGAGGCAAGATTGGGGGGCCCGTGCAAAATCGTTGGTGCTACCCAACTGAGAGGATGCAGAAGACGCTTCGACAAAAATGTAAAAATAAACATAGAATTGAAGCATCGATGGCTGAGGCATTCATCACTGAGGAGGCGGCAAACTTCGTGACAGCACACTACGAAGCCAAAAATCGTCATTTGCATAATCCGAAGCCTCGGTACAATGCTGACGACCCTAAAAAGGGTGGATCCAACCTCAGCCTTTTCAAAGGGAATCTCGCACCAGCCAGTGTTTCAAATCCAGTATCTTTGGATAACGAACAATGGCGGACCATTTCGTTGTATATCTTCAACAACCTGATAGAAGTGCGGCCGTACATCGAGTAAGTTCTCGGTACATAGTTTCGCAACTTCTATTTCCTTTGAACTGCTCTTATTCCTAGATATTTCATACAGTCGATACGTCGCCTTATTTTCGTATGGAGCGGTGATCCAAAAGGATTCTGTCGAAGAGTATGAGCTTCTCGCAAAGCAAGGAGGCGGCTATCCCGGTTTCATCTCTTGGTTCAAACAAACGGTAATTTCTATTAGACTTGTAGGCTAATTTGTAGGCGGCTATCCCGGTTTCATTCGCTAATTTGTGCGTAATGCAACAATCCTTTCATATTAAACTTGTAGGCTAATTCAGAGTCTATGGACGCCGAATTGAGACAAGTGGCTAATGGTTTTGACTATAAGGTCCGTTCATTTGACAAATACGACATCAACGGGTATCGCTTTCGTACCTATGGCAAAGAGCTATCTATGGCCGACCGAAAGTCTACAAATTGTTGTGTATCTGCTATCGGCGAAGGAGGTACCGAGTATTATGGGAGAGTTGAAGCAATTTATGAACTTCTATTCTATGGTGAAAACCCACCGAATGTCGTAGTCTT
>NW_025295509.1:0-997 GCF_018294505.1 Triticum aestivum | reverse complement strand
ATCTATAGAGATAGATCAAGACGCTTGATGATACTTTCAAAGAACGCACACCTTGACATGATTTTGAAAGAGTTCAAATAGATCAGCAAAGAAGGAGTTCTTGGCTGTGTTACAAGGTGTGAGTATTGAGTAAGACTCAAGACCTGACCACAGCAGAAGAAAGAGAAAGGACGAAGGTCGTCCCCTATGCTTCAGACGTAGGCTCTACAGTATGCTATGCTGTGTACCGCACATGAAGTGTGCCTTGCCATGAGTTGGTCAAGGGGTACAATAGTGATCCGGGAATGGATCACATGACAGCGGTCGAACTTATCCTTAGTATCTACTGGACTAAGGAATTTTCTCGATTATGGAGGTGAAAAGGAGTTCGTCGTAAAGGGTTACGTCGATGCGAACTTTGACACTAATCCGGATGGCTCTGAGTAGTAAACCGGATTCGTATAGTAGAACAATTACTTGAAATGGCTCCAAGTAGCGCGTGGTAGCATCCACAAAGATGACATAGATATTCGTAAAGCACACACGGATCTGAAAGGTTCAGACCCGTTGACTAATAACCTCTCTCACAAGCATAACATGATCAAACCAGAACTCATTGAGTGTTAATCACATAGAGATGTGAACTAGATTGTTGACTCTAGTAAACTCTTGGGTGTTGGTCACATGGTGATGTGACCTGTCAATGTTAATCACATGGTGATGTGAACTAGATTATTGACTCTAGTGCAAGTGGGAGACTGTTGGAAATATGCCCTAGAGGCAATAATAAATAGGTTATTATTATATTTCCTTGTTCATGATAATCGTTTATTATCCATGCTAGAATTGTATTGATAGGAAACTCAGATACATGTGTGGATACATAGACAACACCATGTCCCTAGTAAGCCTCTAGTTGACTAGCTCGTTGATCAATAGATGGTCACGGTTTCCTGACCATGGACATTGGATGTCGTTGATAACGGGATCACATCATTAGGAGAATGATGTGATGGAC
>NW_025295508.1:0-997 GCF_018294505.1 Triticum aestivum | reverse complement strand
GCCTCTGGTGGTCGAAATTACTTCACCGGAGCATCCTCGCTACCCCGTGGACGATATAAAGGAGATGAAAGAATGTCATCTGTATTATCCTATCGGGAACATGTCCATGAAGGTAGCCATCGGCAGTGCTTTACCATGTTTACCTGGAGCACTCCACCACAACAACCCCATTCAAGATGGCTATGCTCGTGTCACGGTGGAGGACATAGTCCAAGGGTTTGAGGACCTGGAGATTGACATTGCTACACCTGAAGGGGAGAAAAGACTTGGAGATGTCAAGCGCCATTTCATTCTATGGCAAAAGAAGTTTATCAAGTTTCCAGGCGAGGCGCCAAGGACAACAAGTCCACCCCCCTACGGTGGTGGTGGTGGCGGTGGCGGTGGTGGTGGTGGTGGTGGTGGTGGTGGCGGTTCACCTACACCTCCGTCACGTCAGCCGACGCCGCCCCCCAGTCCACAACGTCCGGCGGGTGATCAGCCGCCGCCCCCCAGTCCTCGTCCAGCGGGTGATCAGACGCCGCCTCCCAATCCACCTCCGGCAAAGAAGCAGAAGCAGTCCTGGATTATTAACCCGGACCCTTATGTACCTAAGACCACAAAGGTACCGGAGCCATCACTGAAGCCTCTCCCCACAAGGCCTTGGGAACGTAGTGCCGAGGAAGTCGACGCGGCCGCGGCTGCTGATTTGGAGAAATGGAAGGCGGACTGCAAGAAGAAAAGAGAGCCCGAGCCCAAGCCAGTATTTTCTGATGAGCAAAAGAAGTGGGCTAAGTCATTTTTGAGCACACCGTCCCAAGCCGCGAAGAATCTGCCTAACGACTATGCACGTGAACTTCGCAGGCAGGCACTCATGTTCAAGGAGAACAAAGAGCGGGAGAAGGCCGAAAGTAAAAAAAGCGGGAAACAAGTTGCCCAGCTCGGGGAACAAAGTAAACAATCGATTGCCCCGCTTATAGTGGAAGCCTTCTGTCCGGATGCCCCCGAGATCATACAAGCT
>NW_025295507.1:0-997 GCF_018294505.1 Triticum aestivum | reverse complement strand
CAAGAACGCCACCAAGTTTGTCAACCAATGCGGAGCCATTGTTAGAGACAACGTCTCGATCACCGTCCAGGAGTGGAATAAGCCAAAGAAGGCACGAATTGCTGGTTTCACTTTTGTCGATAAGAGAACAAAAAAAGATTGCTTCAAGAAGCTTATGGAACATTTCGTTCTACCTCCGGAATACAACAAATTCGATGAGGAGGGTAACAAGATTGAGGAAAACAAGGAGAGGAGGAGGCTAGTCAAACAGTTCGCTCTTCATAAGATGGCCGACGCATTCCGGAAATTCAAGCAAAATCTAGCCCATGACTTTGTCAAGCAGAACAAGACTCCGGATTTCAAAGGACAATATGAGAAACTGAAACATGATTGGCCAGAATTTGTGAAGCAAAAGAAATCGGAGCAGTTCATTCAAATATCGAAAAAAATAAGGAAAATGCGGCTAAGAAGGAGTATAATCATATTATGGGGCCAGGAGGGTATCGCCTTTGGGAGCCTAGGTGGGAGAAGATGGAGAACGAGCTGAGGGCGCGAGGAATCCGTCCAGGTACGGAGGGATGGGACCCAAGGGCCAAAAGTTGGTGGTACGGGCATGGGGGAACGCTGAACCCGGAGACAGGGGAGTGTGTTTACCGGGGCAAAATAATTAAACCCACCCAAGCCCTTATTGACGCAATGAGGGATGCTCAAGAGGGGAAGATCAAGTTCAACAGAGAGAACGACGCGCTGACAAAAGCCCTCGGGAATCCTGAACACGGAGGACGTGTACGAGGCATGGGGCACATTCCGTGGAAAATAGGGTTCCCCCAGAACGATGACCCGTACGGTTACAGAAGCCGGAAGAGAAAGATGGATCGGGAAGCAGATGTTGTGGCGCGGTTGGCATCGGAAATGGATGTGATGAAGAAAACCGTGAGTGTACTAGTAGCCGAACGAGATGCAGCTCGGGCGCAGCATGAAGATCATCCAGCGGATCTCAGAAGCCAGCAGCGGAGAA
>NW_025295506.1:0-997 GCF_018294505.1 Triticum aestivum | reverse complement strand
TTGTATTGTCCGGAAATCGTAATACATGTGTGAATACATAGACAACACCATGTCCCTAGTGAGCCTCTAGTTGACTAGCTCGTTGATCAATAGATGGTTACGGTTTCCTGACCATGGACATTGGATGTCGTTGATAACGGGATCACATCATTAGGAGAATGATGTGATGGACAAGACCCAATCCTAAGCATAGCATAAAAGATCGTGTAGTTTCGTTTGCTAGAGCTTTTCCAATGTCAAGTATCTTTTCCTTAGACCATGAGATCGTGCAACTCCCGGATACCGTAGGAGTGCTTTGGGTGTGCCAAACGTCACAACGTAACTGGGTGACTATAAAGGTGCATTACGGGTATCTCTGAAAGTGTCTGTTGGGTTGGCACGGATCGAGACTGGGATTTGTCACTCCGTGTGACGGAGAGGTATCTCTGGGCCCACTCGGTAATGCATCATTATAATGAGCTCAATGTGACTAAAGCGTTAGTCACGGGATCATGCATTGCGGTACGAGTAAAGAGACTTGCCGGTAACGAGATTGAACAAGGTATTGGTATACCGACGATCGAATCTCGGGCAAGTAACATACCGATTGACAAAGGGAATTGCATACGGATTGATTGAATCCTCGACACCGTGGTTCATCCGATGATATCATCGTGGAACATGTGGGAGCCAACATGGGTATCCAGATCCCGCTGTTGGTTATTGACCGGAGAGGCGTCTCGGTCATGTCTGCATGTCTCCCGAACCCGTAGGGTCTACACACTTAAGGTCCGGTGACGCTAGGGTTGTAGAGATATATGTATGCGGAAACCCGAAAGTTGTTCGGAGTCCCGGATGAGATCCCGGACATCACGAGAGGTTCCGGAATGGTCCGGAGGTAAAGATTTATATATGGGAAGTCTTATTTTGGTCGCCGGAAAAGTTTCGCGCTTTATCGGTATTGTACCGGGAGTGCCGAAAGGGGTCCGGGGGTCCACCAAGGGGGTCCACCAGCCCC
>NW_025295505.1:0-997 GCF_018294505.1 Triticum aestivum | reverse complement strand
TCCGATCATCACGTGAGACGGACTAGTCAACATCGGTGAACATCTTCATGTTGATCGTATCTTCTATACGACTCATGCTCGACCTTTCGGTCTTCTGTGTTCCGAGGCCATGTCTATACATGCTAGGCTCGTCAAGTCAACCTAAGTGTTTGCATGTGTAAATCTGTCTTACACCCGTTGTATGTGAACGTCTGAATAAAACACCCGATCATCACGTGGTGTTTTGAAACAGCGAACTGTCGCAACGGTGCACAGTTAGGGGGAACACTTCTTGAAATTATTGTGAGGGATCATCTTATTTACTACCGTCGTTCTAAGTAAACAAGATGCAAAACATGATAAACATCACATGCAATCAAATAATAAACATGACATGATATGGCCAATATCACATAGCTCCTTTGATCTCCATCTTGGGGCTCCATGATCATCTTGTCACCGGCTTGACACCATGATCTCCATCATCATGATCTCCATGAAGTTGCTCGCCAACTATTACTTCTACTACTATGGCTAACGCGTTTAGCAATAAAGTAAAGTAATTTACATGGCATTTCTTGATGACACGCAGGTCATATAAAAGAATAAAGACAACTCCTATGGCTCCTGCCGGTTGTCATACTTATCGACATGCAAGTCGTGAATCCTATTACAATAGCATGAACATCTCATACATCACATATAGATCATTCATCATTCATCACAACTTTGGCCATATCATATCACAAACCACTTGCTGCAAAAACAAGTTAGACGTCCTCTAATTGTTGTTGCAAGTTTTACGTGGCTGAATTAGGGTTCTAGCAAGAACGTTTTCTTACCTACGTTAAAGCCACAACGTGATTTGTCAACTTCTATTTACCCTTCATAAGGACCCTGTTCATCGATTCCGCTCCAACTAAAGTAGGAGAGACAGACACCCGCCAGCCACCTTATGCAACTAGTGCATGTTAGTCGGTGGAACCGGTCTCACGTAAGCGTACGTGTAAGGTTGGTC
>NW_025295504.1:0-997 GCF_018294505.1 Triticum aestivum | reverse complement strand
TCCTATAATGGCACCTGTCTCAAAACACTCAGAAACACCTAAAAATAGGATAGCCAGAAATTTTTTCGAAAAATGCGTTTTCGAAAAATTTTGGGCCTAAACGGAGCGTGGCTACCCGACTCTTTTTTTTTTCCGAAACCTACTCCGGCAAGGAAACACGAATCGGAAACTAGATGGATCTCGAAAACAACCCTAATAAGCAAGGAACTCGGATTGGTGGTGGATATATGGTGGTGGTATATGGCAGCGGTGGTGGTAGCGGTGGTAGTATATGGATATGGATCGGTGGTGGTATATGGACACGGATTGGTGGTGGTATATGGATACGGATTCGGAGCGGTGGCGGATAAGCGGTGGTGGTAGATGGCAGGGGCGTTGATGATGGTGCGGCGGCGGCGTGACAACTTATGACCAGAACTCGAAACTCTAAAAGACTAGACTCTAAGACCAGCAACTAGACACGACGATAAAACCGCAAATTCAACAAAGCAAAACCCTAAAAAGATTATGCAAAGGCTCAGATTGGTTCGGATATGATGAACTAACCCTGATTTTTTTTTTGTGGCTTTTTCGTGGACTATAGGTATGAAGAACAGACTCGATCTAAACTACGAAAAACTGTAAAATCTCACCGAGCAACCTGGAAATCTGATACCACTTGATAGAGGCAAAGGTGTCCCGTCTTTCGATGAGATGGTGGATTTCGCTTTGGTGGAAGTCGACTTTGACGATCCGACTACGAACGTGCGAGGACGTCGCGCCTTAGCAATCGCTAAACCAACTCCGAGAGGTTATTGACCACGCCGGAGCACGATCAACCTGACCACGAGGGTCTGTTTCCTGCGAGCAAACGAAGAACAAGCAAGAAACTAAGATTGCAATCTGGATATTGCGAATATAAGATGAAAGCTTTATTGATCAAGGTGGGGTTCTGTGACGCCTTTGTCTGGTCGTTGAACACAAACGAAGTACGCGAAGTTGCAGCTATGGCGAACTT
>NW_025295503.1:0-997 GCF_018294505.1 Triticum aestivum | reverse complement strand
GATTTTTATATCTTAGGCGAGCACTGGGCTGCAGCTAAGCCCCCGAGTGGAAGTCTGGCTTACCACTCGGTAGGATTTTGATAACTTAGGCGAGCACTAGGCTGCAGCTAAGCCCCTGAGTGGAAGTCTGGCTTACCACTCGGTAGGATTTTGATAACTTAGGCGAGTACTTGGACTGCAGCTAAGCCTCCGAGTGGAAGTCTGGCTTACCACTCGATAGGATTTTTATAACTTAGGCGAGTAGTTGGACTGCAGCTAAGCCTCCGAGTGGAAGTCTGGCTTACCACTCGGTAGGATTTTTATAACTTAGGCAAGTACTTGGACTGCAGCTAAGCCCCCGAGTGGAAGTCTGGCTTACCACTCGGTAGGATTTTATTTGATCTTAGGCAAAACGGATTCGCAGCTAAGCCTCCGAGTGGGAGTCTGGCTTACCACTCGGTAGGATTTTTATAACTTAGGCGAAACGGATTCGCGGCTAAGTCACCCACTGAGGGGAAACTTTTATTGGACAAAATAAAAAGTGACAAAAATTACGGAGGAACTATGACACTATTATTTTGAAATCCATGAACTACAGGAGTACTTTATTGCAACTCATCCGAGTGATAAACTTAAGTGTAAAATGGGCGGAGTAGTTCCGCGTTCCAAGCTCGGGGCTCGTCGATATTATGTTCGACGTTGTAAAGACGGTACGCCCCGTTGTGGAGAACTTTGGTGACGATGAAGGGTCCTTCCCAAGAAGGAGCAAGCTTGTGAGGTTTCTTCTGATCCACTCGGAGAACTAAATCTCCTTCCTGGAAGGCTCGACCCCTCACATTTCTGGCGTGGAAACGGCGCAAATCTTGTTGGTAGATGGTCGATCGGATCAGAGCCATCTCCCTTTCTTCCTCTAAAAGGTCGACTGCGTCCTGCCGCGCTTGTTCAGCTTCTGCTTCGTTGTAGATCTCAACTCGAGGAGCATTGTGGAGAAGATCGCTCGGCAAGACTGCTTCAGCTC
>NW_025295502.1:0-997 GCF_018294505.1 Triticum aestivum | reverse complement strand
CAATTGGGGTACAACCCTTTTTTGTGATCCTCTAACATGCGATCGAACTTCAGCTTCTCCTTTTGACTTTCGCATTGCGTCCTTGCATCGACAATGACCCGGCGGAGATCATCATCATCGGGCACTGGTTCCTCTTCATCTTCAGCAGCTTCCCCCCTTGCAGCATCATTGGGCACATCGTCTGGTTCCTCTTGATCTTCAGCAGCTTCCCCCGTTGCAGCATCACCGTATTCAGGGGGCACATAGTTGTCATCGTCCTCTTCTTCTTCGCCGTCTTCCATCATAACCCCCATTTCTCCGTGCCTCGTCCAAACATTATAGTGTGGCATGAAACCCTTGTAAAGCAGGTGGGCATGAAGGATTTTCCGGTCAGAGTAAGACTTCGTATTCCCACATGTAGGGCATGGACAACACATAAAACCATTCTGCTTGTTTGCCTCAGCCACTTCGAGAAAATCATGCACGCCCTTAATGTAGTCGGAGGTGTGTCTGTCACCGTACATCCATTGCCGGTTCATATGCGTGCATTATATATAATTAAGTGTGTCAAAAACCATTACCGAACATCATGAATAGATAATTAAGTGACCAAATTAATAGAAGTTCATCATCACATTAGAACCAAAGTACATACATAGTTCTCATCTAACAACATATATATAGCTCTCCAGAGCATCTAATTAATTAAACCATACATTGAAACTATGTAAAACATTTCAATGCGAAAACAAATGCGATCATAATCGCAACCAAGGTAACAATTGATCCAACGGCATAATGATACCAAGCCTCGGTATGAATGGCATATTTTCTAATCTTTCTAATCTTCAAGCGCATTGCATCCATCTTGATCTTGTGATCATCGACGACATCCGCAACATGCAACTCCAATATCATCTTCTCCTCCTCAATTTTTTTTATTTTTTCCTTCAAGTAATTGTTTTCTTCTTCAACTAAATTTAACCTCTCGACAATAGGGTCGGTTAGAATTTCCGGT
>NW_025295501.1:0-997 GCF_018294505.1 Triticum aestivum | reverse complement strand
CCGGCGGCGGCGCCGTTCGTGAGGGGGGCCATGCACCGGAGACGCGTGCCGCCTCTTCGGACATGCCACAACACCACCCCGCATGTATGAGGGCCCAGTACGACGGTCCGGTGGCATTGCTACCCCCCAGGGCCCCCGTCCCGCCTAACCCTTTAGCGTTTGACCACGGGATCTAGCCCTTTGACTTTGCACGGACGGGCTTTGACCAGTGGACCTCTCCACCCGGTTGTGTCGGGTCGGCCCAGAGGGACACCGCGGAGCAACATCCGGGCCAGGCCCACAGCTACATCCACTCCGTGTAGACCCGACGCGTCCGTTTCCCCCCTCCGGGTGCCGGCGGCGGCGCCGTCCGTGAGGGGGGGCACGCACTGGAGACGCGTGCTGGGCGTTTGCAACCGCCTCAACACTTCCAGACTTGTGAGAGGCCGCCTACGCAAGATTTTACGGTATGCTACCCCCCGAAGGCCGCCGGCCACAGTCGTAGACGTGCGAAGAGCTATCCGCGTAGAGGGAAGTGTTCAGATACTTCTCCATCACAAAAAATTATGAAAAATTACCATCAGTCCTATAGCACATGTGCCCACGTTGTGTAAAAAACTCATGATTTTATCGCGCTCCAAGTATTTAATAATATTCACGTTGCATCGTTACCGCAGAACGTCTACCACCGTTTCATTGCCGTCCGTGAGGGGGGCCACAACCCGGAGATGCGTGCCGCCTCTTCGGACATGCCACAACACCACCCCGCATGTATGAGGGCCCGGTACGACGCTCCGGTGGCATTGCTACCCCCCCCAGGGCCCCCGTCCCGCCTAACCCTGTAGCGTTTGACCACGGGATCTAGCCCTTTGACTTTGCACGGACGGGCTTTGACCAGTGGACCTCTCCACCCGGTTGTGTTAGGTCGGCCCATAGGAACACTTTGGAGCAACATCCGGGCCAGGCCCACAGCTACATCGACTCCGTGTAGACTCGACGCGTCCGTTTCCCCCCTCCG
>NW_025295500.1:0-997 GCF_018294505.1 Triticum aestivum | reverse complement strand
GGTCATCAACACTCACAGATTTGGCCGATTCTGGCCCGTTTCGTGGACTATTACTCACTGTTTTGGGGTCCCGGAGTGATTTCCATGATTAATTAACCCTGGGGTGCGTTTACCTTTTGGTCATCAACAATTACGGTTTTGGCCGATTCTGACCCGTTTCGTGGACTATTACTCACCGGTTTTGGGCCCCAAAGCGATTTCCATAGTTGTTGAATCCCAAGGTGCGCTTACGTGTTGGTCATCAGCACTCACAGTTTTGGCCGATTCTGGCCCGTTTCCTGGACTATTACTCACTGTTTTGGGGTCCCGGAGTGATTTACACGATTAACGAACCCTGGGGTGCGTTTACGTTTTGGTCATCAACACTCGCGGTTTTGGCAGATTCTGAGCCGTTTCGTGTACTATTACTCACCATTTTTGGGCCCCAAACAAATTTCCATAGTTGTTGAACCCCAAGGCGCGCTTACGTGTAGGTCATCAACACTCACAGTTTTGGCTGATTCTCGCCCGTTTCGTGGACTATTACTCACTGTTTTGGGGTCCCGGGGTGATTTCCACGATTAACGAACCCTGGGGTGCGTTTACGTTTCGGTCATCAACACTCGCGATTTTTATCGATTCTGACCCGTTTTATGGACTTTTACTCACCGTTTTGGGGCCCTAAAGAGATTTCCATAGTTGTTGAACCCCAAGGTGCGATTACGTGTCGGTCATCAACACTCACAGTTTTGGCCGATTCTGGCACGTTTCATGGACTATTATTCACTGTTTTGGGGTCCCGGATTGATTTCCACGATTAACGAATCCCGGGGTGCGTTTACGTTTCGGTCATCAACACTCGCGGTTTTTATCAATTCTGACCCGTTTTATGGACTATTACTCACCGTTTTGGGGCCCCAAAGAGATTTCCATTGTTGTTGAACCCCAAGGTCCGATTACGTGTCGGTCATCAACACTCACAGTTTTGGCCGATTCTGGCCCGTTTCATGGACTATTA
>NW_025295499.1:0-997 GCF_018294505.1 Triticum aestivum | reverse complement strand
ACAGTTTTGGCTGATTCTGGCCCGTTTCGTGGACTATTACTAACTGTTTTGGGGTCCCGGAGTGACTTCCACGATTAACGAACCCCGGGGTGCATTTACGTGTCGGTGATCAACACTCGCGCTTTTTGTCGATTCTGACCCGTTTCATGGTCTATTACTCATCGTTTTGGGGTCCCGAAGTGATTTCCATGCTTGTTGAACAACAAGGTGCGCTTACGTGTAGGTCATCAACATTGACAGTTTTGGCCGATTCTGGCCCGTTTCGTGGACTATCACTCACTATTTGGGGGTCTCGCAGTGACTTCCACGATTAACGAACCCTGGGGTGCGTTTACGTGTCGGTCATCAACACTCGTAGTTTTGGCCGATTCTAGCCCGTTTCATGGACTGCTACTCACTGTTTTGGGGTCCCGGATTGATTTCCATGATTAACGGACCCCGGGGTGCGTTTACGTGATGGTCATCAACACTTGCGATTTTTGTCGATTCTGACCCGTTTCGTGGAATATTACTCACCGTTTTGGGATCCCGAAGTGATTTCCATGCTTGTTGAACAACAAGGCACGCTTACGTGTCGGTCATCAACACTCGCAGTTTTTGTCGATTCTGGCCCGTTTCGTGGACTATTACTCACCGTTTTGGGGTCACAAAGTGATTTCCATGCTTGTTGAATCCCAAGGTGCGCTTACGTGGAGGTCATCGACATTGACAGTTTTGGCCGATTCTGGCCCGTTCCGTGGACTATTACTCACTGTTTTGGGGTCTCGGAGTGACTTCCACGATTAACGAACCCTGGGGTGCGTTTACATGTCGGTCATCAACACTCACAGTTTTGGCCGATTCTGGCCCGTTTCATGGACTATTACTCACTGTTTTGGGATCTCGCAGTGACTTCCATGATTAACGAACCCTGGGGTGCGTTTACGTGTCGGTCATCAACACTCGCAGTTTTGGCCGATTCTGGCCCGTTTCATGGACTATTACTCACTGTTTTGGG
>NW_025295498.1:0-997 GCF_018294505.1 Triticum aestivum | reverse complement strand
GATGGGAAATAATATAGAATTTCTGGACAGCATTAAGGCCTACTTGAATAAGTGTTTTTCAATGAAGGACCTTGGAGAAGCTGCTTATATATTAGGCATCAAGATCTATAGAGATAGATCGAGACGCCTCATAGGTCTTTCACAAAGTACATACCTTGATAAGATTTTGAAGAGATTCAGAATGGATCAGTCCAAGAAGGGGTTCTTGCCTATGTTACAAGGTATGAGACTGAGCTCAGCTCAGTCACCGACCACGGCAAAAGATAAAGAAGAGATGAGTGTCATCCCCTATGCTTCAGCCATAGGATCTATTATGTATGCCATGCTGTGTACCAGACCCGATGTAAACCTTGCCGTAAGTTTGGTAGCAAGATACCAAAGTAATCCCGGCAAGGAACACTGGACAGCGGTCAAGAATATCCTGAAGTACCTAAAAAGGACAAAGGACATGTTTCTCATTTATGGAGGAGACGAAGAGCTCGTCGTAAAGAGTTACGTCGACGCTAGCTTCGACTCAGATCCGGATGACTCTAAGTCACAAACCGGATACGTGTATATGTTGAATGGTGGAGCAGTAAGCTGGTGCAGCTGCAAGCAGAGCGTCGTGGCGGGATCTACGTGTGAAGCGGAGTACATGGCAGCCTCGGAGGCAGCACATGAAGCGATTTGGGTGAAGGAGTTCATCACCGACCTAGGAGTCATACCCAATGCGTCGGGGCCGATCAAACTCTTCTGTGACAACACTGGAGCTATTGCCCTCGCAAAGGAGCCCAGGTTTCACAAGAAGACCAGGCACATCAAGCGTCGTTTCAACTCCATCCGTGAAAATGTTCAAGATGGAGACATAGAGATTTGCAAAGTGCACACGGATCTGAATGTCGCAGATCCGCTGACTAAACCTCTCTCGCGTGCAAAACATGATCAACACCAGAACTCTATGGGTGTTCGATTCATCACAATGTAACTAGATTAGTGACTCTAGTGCAAGTGGGAGACT
>NW_025295497.1:0-997 GCF_018294505.1 Triticum aestivum | reverse complement strand
AGAGACCGGGGAAAGACAATTCTTTGGCCCGGATATGATTCAGGAAGCAGAAGAACAAGTTCGTATCGTTCGTGAAAAGTTGAAAACAGCCCAATCTCGTCAAAAGAGTCAATATGACCGAAAACATAAAGCTATGACTTTCGAGGTTGACGAGAAGGCTTATCTTCGGGTCACCCCTCTGAAGGGAACCCATCGTTTCGGTATCAAAGGCAAATTGGCTCCTCGTTACATTGGACCTTTTCGCATTCTTGCCAAACGAGGAGAAGTTGCCTACCAGTTGGAACTACCTCCGCACCTCTCCAGAGTTCACGATGTCTTCCACGTTTCTCAACTCAGGCGTTGCTTCTCGGATCCTATCCGTGGAGTGGACCACGAAACGCTTGATCTCCAAGATAATCTTACATATCGAGAGTACCCCATTCGTATCCTCGATCAAGCCGAACGTACCACCCGACGTCATAATATTAAGTTTCTCAAGGTTCAATGGTCGCACCATTCTGAGGATGAAGCAACTTGGGAAAGGGAGGATCGTCTTCGACTTGAGTACCCCGCCTTCTTCCCGGAGGAACCCAAATCTCGGGACGAGATTCTTTTGAGTGGGGGTGAGTTGTCACACCCTAGCTAGTCATGCATTAGAGTGTTGCATCATGTTTACTCTTTCATCAGAAACTTGAAATGGGGATCTGTGAAACCCTCAGAATCATTTTGAAAATGACCCAAATAAAAATTTCTCCAAAAGGGTCCAAGAAAATGCTCATGTTGCTCTCTGGAAATATTGGACAGAGATAAAAATCAAACCAATATTTTTAGTGGCTCATGGACATTTATTATGGGCATTTGGAATTAATGCATAAATATTTGCATTGGAAATATATTTCTATATATATTAATATATGTCCAAATATTATGCCAATTATAAAGGAGCTCTGGAATAATATATCTAGCCCCTGCAAAAATTGGCATAAGTTAAATAAATGATTTAATATATTATTTAAAT
>NW_025295496.1:0-997 GCF_018294505.1 Triticum aestivum | reverse complement strand
ATTTTGTGTTTTACCTTCATCTCCAGAGCCATGAGCGTTACTTTCAGGCGGGTATCCTCGGGCCTGCATCCTTCATACAATGGAGTAACCGCGTCTAACTCAAGTTGATCCATCTTGGCTTTCTCTCGGGCGGCAGCTCTTGCGTTATCCGTCTGCTTGAGAAGCAGCTCTTGAATATGAGGGTCCTGCACCCAGCCCATCGATGGTCCAGCGTCGTCTGCTCCGCCGGCATCATCATCATGTCCTGCATCTTCTACATGATGACTGTGTACAGCATCACCGTCGTGATCATCTCCTGGGGATTCTTCGTCTTCTCGCCCCCCCGAGCCGCGGTGGTTGTCTTGCTGCCCTTCCTCATTTCTTGCCCGACCCCCATGGACGACTTCGTAGTCATCTTCATCACCTTGCCACCGATAGCCATCCATGAAACCATGCAAGAGCAGGTGGTCCCGCACCTGCCCGGAATCCGGGTCCGCAATAAGGCTATTCAGCTTGTATCTTCGACAAGGACATCTTATCTCCATCTCGTTCTTTTGAAGCATCTCGGCCTTCGCGTACCTCAAAAACCTATTCACGATGCCTTTGGTCATCGTGCGGACCATGGTCGCCTGCGGGGTAGAGCAAAACGATATTTTAGAACCAAGAAAAAATTTGGCATGACTTTCCCTAAAAATAGGACCAAAAAGAATGCTTAATGCCAAAATTCTCGCCGAAACGGAAATGAATCAACATTCCGGCAAAATATTGGCAACTATCGCATTTCAAATACCGGTACACCTCCAAACACAAACACATATGCAACACCACAAACATATGCAACACCACGAACATACATAGATCTAGCTAGGCCATAAAAAGTGCATGTGCACATTGTTGTAGGGAGAACAACATAAATATAGCTTCCCCCCTTACTTACCTAGCAAAACAAGGTAACTTAACCACTTAATTTGAATGAATCTATGGTGGAAATGAGGTGAAAAAGAGGAGGCACCCGAGA
>NW_025295495.1:0-997 GCF_018294505.1 Triticum aestivum | reverse complement strand
GTTGCTCCAAAGTGTTCCTCTGGGCTGACCTAACACAACCGGGTGGAGAGGTCCACTGGTCAAAGCCCGTCCGTGCAAAGTCAAAGGGCTAGATCCCGTGGTTAAACGCTACAAGGTTAGCCGGGACGGGGGCCCTGGGGGGTAGCAATGCCACCGGAGCATCGTACCGGGCCCTCATACATGCGGGGTGGTGTTGTGGCATGTCCGAAGAGGCGGCACGCGTCTCCGGGTTGTGGCCCCCCTCACGGACGGCAATGAAACGGTAGTAGACGTTCTGCGGTAACGATGCAGCGTGAATATTATTAAATACTTGGAGCGCGATAAAATCATGAGTTTTATACACAACATGGGCACATGTGCTATAGGACTGATGGTAATTTTTCATAATTTTTTGTGATGGAGAAGTATCTGAACACTTCCCTCTACGCGGATTGCTCTTCGCACGTCTACGACTGTGGCCGGCGGCCTCCGGGGGCTAGCATACCGTCAAATCTTGCGTAGGCGGCCTCTCACAAATATGGAAGTGTTGAGGCGGTTGCAAACGCCCAGCACGCGTCTCCGGGGTGTGCCCCCCCCCCTCACGGACGCCGCCGCCGCCGGCACCTGGAGGGGGGAAACGGACGCGTCGGGTCTACACGGAGTGGATGTAGTTGTGGGTTTGGCCCGGATGTTGCTCCAAAGTGTTACTCTGGGCCGACCTAACACAACCGGGTGGAGAGGTCCACTGGTCAAAGCCCGTCCGTGCAAAGTCAAAGGGCTAGATCCCGTGGTCAAACGCTACAGGGTTAGCCGGGGCGGGGGCCCTGGGGGGTAGCAATGCCACCGGAGCGTCGTACCGGGCCCTCATACATGCAGGGTGGTGTTGTGGCATGTCCGAAGAGGCGGCACGCGTCTCCGGGTTGTGGCCCCCCTCACGGACGGCAATGAAACGGTAGTAGACGTTCTGCGGTAACGATGCAGCGTGAATATTATTAAA
Source organism: Triticum aestivum (assembly GCF_018294505.1). Classification (NCBI taxonomy): domain Eukaryota; kingdom Viridiplantae; phylum Streptophyta; class Magnoliopsida; order Poales; family Poaceae; genus Triticum; species Triticum aestivum. Next base: position 21 of record NW_025295495.1, on the reverse strand, counting down.
TACTTGGAGCGCGATAAAATC
>NW_025295494.1:0-997 GCF_018294505.1 Triticum aestivum | reverse complement strand
ATTCCTAAGAGTATTATGAAAATCAAGAAGAGAGAATTTGATGACCTCAAACAAAGGAACATGACAGTGTCAGATTACAACAGTCAATTTACCCTATTATCCCGCTACGCCAATGAGGAGCGTATGACTGAAATCAAGAAGATGGAGAAATTCCTTGACGGTCTGGCACCCGCACTTAAATGCCAACTGGTCGTGCACACTTTTCCTGATTTTAAAACGCTGGTGGACAAGGCCATTACTCTGGAAAATGAGAGACGCAGTCTGGAAGATATCCGCAAGCGAAAAAGGGACCAGACTAATCACACTCGCAATCACCGAAGCAAGATAGATTTTAAAAAGGGTGGGACACCCAAATTCTCATCCAATGTCTCACGCCCAATCAAGAATTTTCATGCAAGGGACAAGGAATTCACCTATCGCCCCGGCGTTACTTGTTACGCTTGTGGAGAAGAAGGGCATTATGCCAAACAGTGCCCCAAGCCAAGGAATTCAACCCCAAAGCCAAACAACGGCAACAATTCCGCGCCCAAGCGAAACAATTTCAATCCCAACAATAACCACAGGAAGGGTCATCTGAACCACATAACCAAAGAGGAGGCACAAAATGCTCCGGATATCGTACTCGGTACGTTTCCTGTCAACACAATACCTGCAATGGTTTTGTTTGATTCTGGAGCTTCTCACTCTTTCATCTCGAAAAGTTTTGCTTTGCAAAATAATTTTTCGATGCTTCCTTTGGAGAAATCCATAATAATCAAGTCCCCCGGGATTCAGCAAGTTTCTCAGAATTACTGTCAGAATGTGGTCATTGAGTTTGAAGGATTGGAGTTTTACGCAAATCTTATTGTATTGGAAAATAAAGGACTGGATGTCATCCTAGGGATGGATTGGCTAACCACCAATAAAGGTTTTATCGACTGTTTCAACAGGACCGTGATTCTCACACACCACCAAGGGAAGACAATAAGAGTATCAGCCAAGGAAGGAAAAAGACCCC
>NW_025295493.1:0-997 GCF_018294505.1 Triticum aestivum | reverse complement strand
AATAATCTAGATTACACTGTAATGATTCTAACACCCATGGAGCCTTGGTGCTGATCATGTTTTGCTCGTGGAAGAGGCTTAGTCAACGGGTCTGCAACATTCAGATCCGTATGTATCTTGCAAATCTCTATGTCTCCCACCTGGACTAGATCCCGGATGGAGTTGAAGCGTCTCTTGATGTGTTTGGTCCTTTTGTGAAATCTGGATTCCTTTGCTAAGGCAATTGCACCAGTATTGTCACAAAAGATTTTCATTGGACCCGATGCACTAGGTATGACACCTAGATCGGATATGAACTCCTTCATCCAGACTCCTTCATTTGCTGCTTCCGAAGCAGCTATGTATTCCGCTTCACATGTAGATCCCGCTACAACGCTTTGTTTAGAACTGCACCAACTGACAGCTCCACCGTTTAATGTAAACACGTATCTGGTTTGCGATTTAGAATCGTCCGGATCAGTGTCAAAGCTTGCATCAACGTAACCTTTTACGGTGAGCTCTTTGTCACCTCCATATACGAGAAACATATCCTTAGTCCTTTTCAGGTATTTCAGGATGTTCTTGACCACTTTCCAGTGATCCACTCCTGGATTACTTTGGTACCTCCCTGCTAAACTTATAGCAAGGCACACATCAGGTCTGGTACACAGCATTGCATACATGATAGAGCCTATGGCAGATGCATAGGGAACATCTTTCATATTCTCTCTATCTTCTGCAGTGGTCGGGCATTGAGTCTTACTCAATTTCACACCTTGTAACACAGGCAAGAACCCTTTCTTCGCTTGATCCATTTTGAATTTCTTCAAAATTTTGTCAAGGTATGTGCTTTGTGAAAGTCCAATTAAGCGTCTTGATCTATCTCTATAGATCTTAATGCCTAATATGTAAGCAGCTTCACCGAGGTCTTTCATTGAAAAACTTTTATTCAAGTATCCCTTTATGCTATCCAGAAATTCTATATCATTTCCAATCAGTAATATGTCATCCACATATA
>NW_025295492.1:0-997 GCF_018294505.1 Triticum aestivum | reverse complement strand
CACGATATGCAACCGAGGAAGTGTCTACTGATGCCAAGAAGCAAGCAAGGTTCCGTAAGGGACTTAGTCCTGAGCTTCGCCGCGACCTCCGTCTGCATGAGTGCACATCTTTTCAGAAACTTGTCAACAAAGCCATCAGTGCTGAAACTGGTCAGACTGACTATGACGCAACACGCAAGCATGGCCGTGACATGGGTTCCTCATCCGGTGCTGGTCCTCAGAAGCGCCGCGTGTGGGTACCCAACACCGCCCTGCCACCCAGGTTCACACCGAGGCCATCTTTCCAGGCGCCTCGCCCTGTTCAATAGTCTGCACCGGCCAAGCCCTATGGGGGTCCAACCAACAATGCTCCTCCACGTACCAGTTCCGTGACTTGTTTCAAGTGTGGGGAATCTGGCCACTATATGCGTGAGTGTCCCCAGACCAACCCCAACCAGTCTGCTAAAGTTGTTGGCCGTGGCAAGCCGACAGGGAAAGTGTTCCACGCCAAGCCGGCCACCGCTACACATGGCCATGTCAACTGTATCTCTGCCGAAGAAGCTCAAGAGGATCCCAACGTCGTTCTCGGTACGCTTCTTGTTAATTGCCACCCGGCATCTGTTCTTTTCGATACAGGAGCCTCTCATTCTTTTATATCTGAAAATTATGCTCGTTTGCATAACGTTGCATTCTGTGACATGCCATCCACTATGGAAATTTCTACCCCTGGGTCTAGATGGCAGACCTCTAGGGTAAGTTATGGAAATGAAATCCAAGTCGACAGACTTGTTTTCCTCGCGTCTTTGATAGCCCTTAAATCTTCAGATATTAATATCATTCTGGGTATGGACTGGATGTCAGCTCATCATGCCCAAATTGATTGCTTCTCTAGGACTGTTCAACTCACCCATCCTTCGGGGAAGATAGTCAATGTCTTGACCCGAATAGCCAAGCGACAATTATATTCTCTTAACGCCAGCCCTTTGCCAGACCTTGAGGACATTCCGGTAGTCCGTGA
>NW_025295491.1:0-997 GCF_018294505.1 Triticum aestivum | reverse complement strand
GGAACGGGCCAGAATCGGCCAAACTTGCGAGTGTTGTTGACCAAAACGTAATCGCACCCTGGGGTTCAACAACTATGGAAATCACTTCGGGGACCCAAAACGGTGAGTAATAGTCCATGAAAACAGCCAGAATTGGACAAAACTGTGAGTGTTGACGACGCACACATAAACACACCCCGGGGATCGTCAATCGAGGAACTCGCTTTGGGAAACCAAAACAGTGATCAATAGTCCAGGAAATGAGCCAGAATTGGCCAAAATTACGAGTGTTGATGAACGACACATAAGCGCACCTTGGGGTTCAATAACTATGGAAACCGCTTTGGGAGCCAAAATGGTGAGTAATAGTCAACAAAATGGGTCAAAATTGGACAAAACTGTGAGTGTTGACGACGGACACGTAAACGCACCCCGAGAATCGTCAATCATGGAAATCACCCTAGGGCCCCAAAAGGTGAGTAATAGTGCACGAAACGGACCAGAATCAGGCAAAAATGTGAGTGTTGATGACCGACACGTAAAAGCGCCCCAGGGTTCGTATGTCGCGGAAATCACTTTGGGACCTGAAAATAGTGAGTAATAATCCACGAAACGGGCCAGAATCAGCCAAAATGTGTGTTGATGACCGAGACATAAACGCACCCTGGGGTTTTTCAATCGTGGAAATCACTCTGGATCCCAAAACAGTGATTAATAGTCCAAAAAATGGGCCAAGAATCGGCTAAAATTGCGAGTGTTGATGACCTACACGTAATCGCACCCTGGGCTTCGTCAATCATGGAAATCACTCTGGGACCCCAAACAGTGAGTTAGAGTCCACGAAACGGGCCAGAGTCGGCCAAAATTGCGAGTGTTGTTGTCCAAAACGTAATCGCACCCTGGGGTTCAACAACTATGGAAATCACTTCGGGGCCCCAAAACGGTGAGTAATAGTCCATGAAAACGGCCAGAATTGGACAAAACTGTGAGTGTTGACGACGCACACGTAAACACACCC
>NW_025295490.1:0-997 GCF_018294505.1 Triticum aestivum | reverse complement strand
AGCAAATGTTGTCAGAAAGTTTTGAAAATTGATGACGTCGCTTTGAATGGTGCGTACGAAACGCAAAAAAGTCTGGAGTTGTAATAAGTTTAAAAAATGAAGTGTCCATGTAACAGATGAGTTCACGTCAGAAACCAAGATACTTCGAAAGAGATTAGACAGTTTGTACACGAAGTGCGTCCAGTTTTGGCCGTAACCCTCTCTACTCTTTTGCACGTGCTATGTGGGTGAAATGATGATACTACGCCAAGTTTCGACATTTTCAGAGTTCATTTTGTAGTGATTTTCAATTTCACGGTCATTTAGCTCTCTAAACAAATCGGTAAATGACTAAATAATAGCAAATGATGTCAGAAAGTTTTGAAAATTGATGACGTCACTTTGAATGGTGCGTGCGGAACACACAAAAAGTCTGGAGTTGTAATAAGTTAGAAAAATGAAGTGCCAGTATAACAAATGAGTTATCGTCCGAAACCCTGATACTCCGAAAGAGATTGTCCAGTTTGTACAAAAAGTGTGTCCAGTTTTTTCCGTAACCCTCTCTACTCTTTTGCACGTGCTATGTGGGTGAAATGATGATACTACGCCAAGTTTCGACATTTTCAGAGTTCATTTTGTAGTGATTTTCAATTTCACGGTCATTTAGCTCTCTAAACAAATCGGTAAATGACTAAAAAATAGCAAATGATGGAAGAAAGTTTTGAAAATTGATGACGTCGCTTTGAATGGTGCGTACGAAACGCAAAAAAGTCAGGAGTTGTAATAAGTTTAAAAAATGAAGTGCCCATGTAACAGATGAGTTCTCATCAAAAAACCTGATACTTCGAAAGAGATTATCCAGTTTGTACACGAAGTGGGTCCAGTTTTTGCCGTAACCCTCTCTACTCTTTTGCACATGCTATGTGGGTGAAATGATGATATCATGCCAAGTTTCGACATTTTCAGAGTTCATTTTGTAGTGATTTTCAATTTCACGGTCATTTAGCTCTCTAAACAA
>NW_025295489.1:0-997 GCF_018294505.1 Triticum aestivum | reverse complement strand
CTGGATTCTATAGGCGTTTTGTGAGAGATTTCAGCACCATTGCTGCACCTCTCAATGAGCTTACAAAGAAAGATGTGCCTTTTCTTTGGGGTACCGCACAGGAAGAAGCCTTCACGGTATTGAAAGATAAGTTGACACATGCTCCTTTACTCCAACTTCCTGATTTTAATAAGACTTTTGAGCTTGAATGTGATGCTAGTGGAATTGGATTAGGAGGTGTGTTATTACAAGATGGCAAACCTGTTGCATACTTTTCTGAAAAATTGAGTGGGCCTAGTTTGAATTATTCTACTTATGATAAAGAATTATATGCTCTTGTTCGGACTTTAGAAACATGGCAACATTATTTATGGCCCAAAGAATTTGTTATACATTCTGATCATGAATCTTTGAAACATATTAAAAGTCAAGCTAAACTGAATCGTAGACATGCTAAATGGGTTGAATTCATTGAGACTTCCCTTATGTCATTAAACACAAGAAGGGAAAAGAAAATGTTATTGCTGATGCATTGTCTCGTCGCTATACTATGCTTTCCCAACTTGACTTCAAAATATTTGGTTTGGAGACCATCAAAGATCAATATGTGCATGATGCTGATTTTAAAGATGTAATGCAGAATTGTAAAGAAGGAAGAATGTGGAACAAGTTTGTTGTTAACGATGGATTTGTGTTTCATGCTAACAAGCTATGCATTCCAGCTAGCTCCGTTCGTCTTTTGTTGTTGCAGGAGGCGCATGGAGGAGGATTAATGGGACACTTTGGCGTGAAGAAGACGGAGGACGTACTTGCTACACATTTCTTTTGGCCAAAGATGAGACGGGATGTTGAGCGTTTTATTGCTCGCTGCACTACATGTCAAAAAGCTAAGTCACGACTCAATCCTCATGGTTTATATATGCCTTTGCCTGTACCTAGTGTTCCTTGGGAGGATATATCTATGGACTTTGTTTTAGGTTTACCTCGAACAAAGAAGGGGAGGGATAGCATATTTGTT
>NW_025295488.1:0-997 GCF_018294505.1 Triticum aestivum | reverse complement strand
AAGCCTTCCCAGCTCCACATAAGTCTACATCGTGCGTTTGACTCTCCCTGGTAATCGCTATATCCAAGCTTTGAGAGTTTTTGACTACAACGGTTGCCGATCACCACCTGCTGCTGGGTAAGAACTGGTAAGAATTTGAGATTCGCTTGAAGGTTTTGTGACACACCACCATCACCACCACTTCTAGTAGTCTGCAGGATCATATTCTTTTGTGTTTCTATTGCTGCTAACCATGGCAGGTTCACAAGCCGATGAGACTGATTGGGCGAACATGACGAACAAGGAGTTGCATGATAAATTTCAGCAAATGATGAGTGGCCAGGTGGGAGATGTGCTAAACAGATTTGAAGAGGCTATGGAGAAGATAGATGCCGTGGAGAAGTCGTTTGAGACAAAGCTGGATAACAAGTTTACTGAATTACTCAAGCGTCTTCCCCAACCACCACCGGCTGCACATGTCGCACCTCTACAACAACAACAACCACATCCCAACGCCGCCTTCCAAATCAAGTGGGACGGGCACAGCGCGTTCCAATTGAGATTGGTCAAAATTCGGATGCTGCTGCCCCTACTGTTGATGCTTCTTTGGCTCCTGCTCCTGCGGCGGCTGAGGAGGATGACGATTATGCGGGCGATTATGAGGATGAGGTTGATCAAAATCAGAACTACGTGCAGCCACCAGCACCACCACCAGCAGGTCGACCTCAGGTATATATTCGCAACGGTAGGCCGGCACCACCACCTCAGGTACGAGATCATGACCATCTCCCTAAACTAAAATTGAATATTCCACCATTTGAGGGTAGATATGTTCCTGATATATATCTTACTTGGGAGTTAGAAACTGAACAACGATTTACATGTTTACAATATCCTGAGGAGAGACGTGTTCCTGCTGCTGTTTGTGCTTTCACTAGCTTTGCATGTGTTTGGTGGTCTGAACATTGTAGATTATATCCTGTTCCAGCTACTTGGGCTGCTTTGAAAACTGCTATGC
>NW_025295487.1:0-997 GCF_018294505.1 Triticum aestivum | reverse complement strand
AAGACGAAGAATCCCCAGGAGATGATCACGACTGTGATGCTGTACACAGTCATCATGTAGAAGATGCAGGACATGATGATGAGGAAGATGCCGGAGCAGGCGACGGGCATGATCATGAAGATGATGATGCCGGCGGAGCAGACGACGCTGGACCATCGATGGGCTGGGTGCAGGACCCTCATATTCAAGAGCTGCTTCTCAAGCAGACGGATAACGCAAGAGCTGCCGCCCGAGAGAAAGCCAAGATGGATCAACTTGAGTTAGACGCGGTTACTCCATTGTATGAAGGATGCAGGCCCGAGGATACCCGCCTGAAAGTAACGCTCATGGCCCTGGAGATGAAGGTAAAACACAAAATGACCGACGCATGCTTCGACGAGAACATGTCATTCTGGCACGAACGTCTTCCCAAGGGGAACAAGTGCCCGACCAGTTTGGAGGAGGCGAAGAAAATCGTGTGTCCTCTGGATTTACCGCACGTGAAATACCAAGTGTGCATGAACAATTGCATCATTTATCGGGACGAGCACGCGGAGTCTACAATATGTCCGGTGTGCGGTGTCACTCGATACAAGAAGAGGAAGAAAGCTCCTTGAAAAGTGGTGTGGTACTTTCCGATCACTCCTCGTCTGCAGCGGTATTTCGCGGATCCTAAGGTAGCAAAGCTCCTGCGTTGGCACGCGGATAGGGAGGAGAAGAAGCGAGAAGATGACGCAAATGATCCGGAGATAGATAAAAAAGACAAGATGCTGAGTCACCCTAAGGATGCGAGCCAGTGGCAAGCATTGAACTTCGAATACCCAGAATTTGGGAACGATCCAAGGAACATCGTGCTGGGCGCGAGCACCGATGGAGTCAATCCGTTTGGCAGCCAGAGAAGCACACATAGCACCTGGCCTGTGTTTGTGTGGATGTACAACCTTCCCCCCTGGTTGTGCATGAAGAGGAAGTACATTCACATGAGTATGCTAATTGAAGGGCCGAAACAACCAGGGAA
>NW_025295486.1:0-998 GCF_018294505.1 Triticum aestivum | reverse complement strand
TCATGTCATCATCAAGCTCATCGCCCTATCACACAACGAAACAATATGGTGAAGGCCGATGTCGTAATCAAGTGAGAATCACATCTAAAGGATTAGTCATACCTCTTGGGTGATCCCACCCTCATCATCCATATAAGCATATGAGGAACTCACATCGTCCCCCTCATGGTGAGGTGCGGGGTCTGATGGTGTACCAGACCTAGAGGCAGATGGTTCATCATATTCAGGATCACGGCAACCGAGAAGGTTCGATAACCGCCTTAACTTCTTGGCCTGACGCTGTAACATGAACAAGTGTGTAAGATATCAAACTTCGCAACATAGACTGGCTCTCATAGTGAATGCGATATGTACCTTGAGGAATGCTCGTAGTGAACCATCATCATTGCCAGTTCCAACCGGTGTCTTCTCCAGAATAGACTGGCTCTCATCAGCTGCTTTCTTGATCTCGGTGCGCTGCGGATGAGAAAAAATGAATGCGTTAGCCATTTAAACATGTGTAATACGGTCAACAGGAAAGTAAAGAGGGGAACACTTTACCACATAGTTAATCACCGGAATAGCAGGGACTCCTTGCCCTAGCCTGACATCTCTGTTGTACTTCCCCTTTGCTAGATCCTCAAAGTTTACGGGTTCTTCAAGAATATCCTCATTATATGCCGGCGGGCATATCTCAACTCGAGTAGTTCCAATAAACCATCGTACGTAGTTATCAAAAGCAAGTGAGTTGTGCTCACGAAGCGGGGCGCGTGCAGTGCTACGAGCTTGCTCCACACAAAGCTGGAAGCGGGTAACATACGCAGAATGATGCTTGGCCCAGTCCTTTATCTTCCGTTGCCTTCTCCTGTCCAACCTGCGTGGTATAAAACCAAACATTAGCACAATCAAAAGGAGTCCCGATGATTAGACAATACGCACACATGCTCTCTTACCTATGAAGTGCTTTATCCGTGTCCACCCAATCCGGCGGGTGAGGCTGGAAAAGACCAAACTGACGA
>NW_025295485.1:0-998 GCF_018294505.1 Triticum aestivum | reverse complement strand
AACAAGAGCATATAATTCTTTATCATAAGTAGAATAATTCAGACTAGGCCCACTCAATTTTTCAGAAAAGTAAGCAACAGGTTTGCCATCTTGTAATAACACACCTCCTAATCCAATTCCACTAGCATCACATTCAAGCTCAAAAGTCTTATTAAAATCAGGAAGTTGGAGTAAAGGAGCATGTGTCAACTTATCTTTCAATACCGTGAAGGCTTCTTCCTGTGCGGTACCCCAAAGAAAAGGCACATCTTTCTTTGTAAGCTCATTGAGAGGTGCAGCAATGGTGCTGAAATCTCTCACAAAACGCCTATAGAATCCAGCGAGGCCAAGAAAACTCCTCACTTGTGTGACCGTTTTGGGCTGCGGCCAACTCTCAATAGCTTCAATCTTGGCTTTATCAACTTCAATTCCCTGTGGAGTAACAACATAGCCAAGAAAAGATACTTGGTCGGTGCAAAAGGTGCACTTCCCGAGGTTACCAAACAAACGTGCATCACGTAGAGCAATAAAAACAGCACGTAAATGTTCCAAATGTTCCTCCAAAGATCTGCTATAAATCAATATGTCATCAAAGTAAACTACCACAAATCGTCCAATGAAAGCACGTAAAACTTCGTTCATTAATCTCATGAAAGTACTACGTGCATTAGTTAACCCAAAAGGCATGACTAACCACTCATATAATCCAAACTTAGTTTTAAATGCTGTTTTCCATTCATCTCCCAATTTCATACGAATTTGATGGTAGCCACTACGCAAATCAACTTTGGAGAATATTGTAGAGCCACTCAATTCATCAAGCATATCATCTAGCCTAGGAATAGGATGACGATAACGAATAGTAATATTATTAATGCCTCTACAATCAACACACATACGTGATGTACCATCCTTTTTCGGCACTAGAATAATAGGAACAGCACAAGGACTAAGGGATTCACGTATATAACCTTTGTCGAGAAGCTCTTGTACTTGACGCATAATCTCCTTCGTCTCCT
>NW_025295484.1:0-998 GCF_018294505.1 Triticum aestivum | reverse complement strand
TGTGATGTCAGGCTGACGCAGTAATTGAATTTCTGGATTTAAATTAAATCAGGAAATTCCAAAATATTATTTAAACTTCAAAAACTCATAACTTTTATTCTGTAACTCCAAATTGGACAAATAATATATGAAAAATGATCAGAAAAATCCAATCTATCCATCTGTACTATTCTCATGCATGATCAAACAAGTTAACTTGATGTTTTAATCAGAACAAGAAAAGGCACTTTAAAAGGCCATATTTGAATTTGGAATTTGAATCTTTGATTCAAATTTGCTCAAACACATCTGGTTTTAGTTGCATTAGCCCAACACACTCATATTGCCATGTTTCATGCATGCATCATATTGTTGCACATTGTTTGGTGATGCCTGTGTATCGTTACCCTTTGCGACAGGATCTGTCCCCGAGGAGTACCGTGATTACCCTAACGAAGAATCGTATTCGTGCAATGAACCATCAGGCAAGCAACCAACCATTTGATCATATCGATACAATCCCATGTTCTCGCTCCTGCTCTCTTTTACTACATTAAGACAACGCGATTCAAACTGCTGTGTGCTACGGTAGTTGAACCCATTTCCTCTGCATGACCTGTCATTGCCACAGTAACTAGATGAAACCCACTAGCATGTGTAGGAGTTGATTGAGCCATATGTATGTGTTGTTCCTACCTTGCTATGCCTGCTATGCTTAGAGTTGTGTCAGGTCTGGTTCATCTGGGTGATGGGCTAGAGTGAAATGATTATGTCGGTAATAAGAGTGGTGTGGTGAACACGATTTGGTAAAGGTATCGATGAGAGGCCATGTAGGAGTACATGGTGGGTTGTTTCATTGAAGCCGACCTTAAGCACTGAGATCTGTATGTGTGATTTAAGAATCAGCTACTACCATACATTGGGCCCTGAAATATGACCCCGCTCGACTTCTTATTCACCCTAGCTCTCTGTCCAGGAGTTGCAAGTAGTTTCTGGTGTTTGTAGCCTACTGGAGGCCG
>NW_025295483.1:0-998 GCF_018294505.1 Triticum aestivum | reverse complement strand
GTAACTGGGTGATTATAAAGGAGCTCTACAGGTGTCTCCAAAGTTACATGTTGGGTTGGCGTATTTCGAGATTAGGATTTGTCACTCCGATTGTCGGAGAGGTATCTCTGGGCCCTCTCGGTAATGCACATCACTTAAGCCTTGCAAGCATTGCAACTAAATGAGTTAGTTGCGGGATGATGTATTACAGAACGAGTAAAGAGACTTGCCGGCAACGAGATTGAACTAGGTATTGGAATACCGACGATCGAATCTCGGGCAAGTAACATACCGATGACAAAGGGAACGACGTATGTTGTTATGCGGTCTGACCGATAAAGATCTTCGTAGAATATGTAGGAGCCAATATGGGCATCCAGGTCCCGCTATTGGTTATTGACTGGAGACATGTCTCGGTCATGTCTACATTGTTCTCGAACCCATAGGGTCCGCACGCTTAAGGTTTCGATGACAGTTATATTATGAGTTTATGAGTTTTGATGTACCGAAGGAGTTCGGAGTCCCGGATGAGATCGGAGACATGACGAGGAGTGTCGAAATGGTCGAGACGTAAAGATTGATATATTGGACGACTATATTCGGACATCGGAAAGGTTCCGAGTGATTCGGGTATTTTTCGGAGTACCGGGTAGTTACGGGAGAAGCAATGGGCCTTGATGGGCTTTAGTGGGAAGAGGAGAAAGGGCCAAGGGGCTGCTGCGCCCCCCTCCCCTCTAGTCCGAATTGGACTAGGGAAAAGGGGGCCGGCCACCTCTCCTTCTCCTCCACTTCCTTCTCCCTTCCTCCCCTCTTGGTGGACTCCTACTAGGACTTGGAGTCCTAGTAGGACTCCACATCCTGGCCGCACCAACCTTGGCCGGCCTCCTCCTCCTCCATCCTTTATATACTGAGGCAAGGGGCACCCCAAAGACACAAGTTGATCCACGTGATCTATTCCTTAGCCGTGTGCGGCGCCCCCAGCCACCATAGTCCTCGATAATACTGTAGCGGAGTTTAGG
>NW_025295482.1:0-998 GCF_018294505.1 Triticum aestivum | reverse complement strand
CAAATGTTCTTCCAAAGATCTGCTATAAATCAATATGTCATCAAAGTAAACTACCACAAATCGTCCAATGAAAGCACGTAAAACTTTGTTCATTAATCTCATGAAAGTACTAGGTGCATTAGTTAACCCAAAAGGCATGACTAACCACTCATATAATCCAAACTTAGTTTTAAATGCTGTTTTCCATTCATCTCCCAATTTCATACGAATTTGATGGTAGCCACTACGCAAATCAACTTTGGAGAATATTGTAGAGCCACTCAATTCATCAAGCATATCATCTAGCCTAGGAATAGGATGACGATAACGAATAGTAATATTATTAATGCCTCTACAATCAACACACATACGTGATGTACCATCCTTTTTCGGCACTAGAATAATAGGAACAGCACAAGGACTAAGGGATTCGCGTATATAACCTTTGTCGAGAAGCTCTTGTACTTGACGCATAATTTCCTTCGTCTCCTCTGGATTGGTACAGTATGGTGCACGGTTTGGCAGTGAAACACCGGGAATTAAGTCAATCTGATGCTCAATCCCTCGAATAGGCGGTAATCCCGGTGGCACGTCTTGTGGAAAGACGTCAGCGAACTCCTGCAAAATGTTAGTGACAGCAGGAGGCAAAGAGGAAGGCACGTCCTCGAATGAAAATAATGCCTCTTTGCACACAAAAGCATAGCAAACAGATTTGCTGAAATCTAGCTCATCAATATCAGATTTGGTGGCAAATAAACATGCACTTTTCAATTTAATTTCAGAAGCAACACTAGATGGTTTATTATTAGGCTTCATTTGTTGCTCAAATTCTTTTGCCACAATCTGATTTTCACTCTTATTCGTCTCCTGTTTTGCTTTATTAGCTCTATTAATATCATCTTTCAAAATGGAATCAGGAGTCATAGGAAGCAAAGTAATATTTTTATCCTTATGAACAAGAGTATAGTGATTGTTTCTACCATGGTGTACAGAATTTTTATCAAATTGCCATGGTCTAC
>NW_025295481.1:0-998 GCF_018294505.1 Triticum aestivum | reverse complement strand
TGCTATGCTTTTGTGTGCAAAGAGGCATTATTTTCATTCGAGGACGTGCCTTCCTCTTTGCCTCCTGCTGTCACTAACATTTTGCAGGAGTTCGCTGACGTCTTTCCACAAGACGTGCCACCGGGATTACCGCCTATTCGAGGGATTGAGCATCAGATTGACTTAATTCCCGGTGCTTCACTGCCAAACCGTGCACCATACCGTACCAATCCAGAGGAGACGAAGGAGATTATGCGCCAAGTACAAGAGCTTCTCGACAAAGGTTATATACGCGAATCCCTTAGTCCTTGTGCCGTTCCTATTATTCTAGTGCCGAAAAAGGATGGTACATCACGTATGTGTGTTGATTGTAGAGGCATTAATAATATTACTATTCGTTATCGTCATCCTATTCCTAGGCTAGATGATATGCTTGATGAATTGAGTGGCTCTACAATATTCTCCAAAGTTGATTTGCGTAGTGGCTACCAACAAATTCGTATGAAATTGGGAGATGAATGCAAAACAGCATTTAAAACTAAGTTTGGATTATATGAGTGGTTAGTCATGCCTTTTGGGTTAACTAATGCACCTAGTACTTTCATGAGATTAATGAACGAAGTTTTACGTGCTTTCATTGGACGATTTGTGGTAGTTTACTTTGATGACATACTGATTTATAGCAGATCTTTGGAAGAACATTTGGAACATTTACGTGCTGTTTTTATTGCTCTACGTGATGCACGTTTGTTTGGTAACCTTGGGAAGTGCACCTTTTGCACCGACCGAGTATCTTTTCTTGGCTATGTTGTTACTCCACAGGGAATTGAAGTTGACAAAGCCAAGATTGAAGCTATTGAGAGTTGGCCGCAGCCCAAAACGGTCACACAAGTGAGGAGTTTTCTTGGCCTCGCTGGATTCTATAGGCGTTTTGTGAGAGATTTCAGCACCATTGCTGCACCTCTCAACGAGCTTACAAAGAAGGATGTGCCTTTTGTTTGGGGTACCGCACAGGAAGA
>NW_025295480.1:0-998 GCF_018294505.1 Triticum aestivum | reverse complement strand
TAATGGTCTTTGATGATGTAGGCTTGAAAGAGGGCAATGCCGAGCATGGCTTGGAATGTTTGGTCTGGGAAGGATAAATGGGAGCGAGGAAGAACAAGAAGGTTGTGAGAGCACCGTCGACCACATTTAGTAGAAGAGGCGGATGACAGGTGATAGCAAGCAGGTATGACATTACTAGCTTGTCGGGAGGGGGGGGGGGATGAGCTCATCGTATGGGATGGAGTAGTGGACAACTATTATCTTGAAGAAAGAGTTGTGTCAAAGGGCAATCACGCGAAAGGACTAACTTGTGGGCCTAAACATATCCATTAGTATAACCTAACAAACAATCTATGCTTTAACCTTTTGGAAACATTTTCTTTCTCTTTCTTGAGCTACTCAATCAACATTCCTTCACGATCTAACTATTCATCCTTTTAGCACAACCACACAATATAGACAGACTGTCATGCAAATCCGAGAAACACTAACAACCAATTGATTCAGACACATAGTTGATAGACATGGGCGATGAGTGGGAAAGCCATTTTGCAATGGACTACTTATGTAAAACGTGACATGAAGTTTTGCATTTGGGAAGGACTGGTCCAGAGATGTTTACGATGTTACTATTAAGTATTAACTAGACTAAACCCGCTAAAGGCGCCAGTTAATACGACTACTCGAATGTTCTATATCCAAATAGATAGTCTTCACTAACCTATTTCTCTCAACATGCACACGTGCCATCTCATCATGTAAACATTCATAGAAAAGACACAACCAAAATTCATGTGCAAAGGCCCACTTTACAAGAAACCATGTTCAAAATAATCAAATAACATGAAAGTATAGTGCAGTTGGATCTCGCCACAATGGGCGGTGTATCGCGTAATCTAGGGTTGGAATTCAAGTCGAGTCAAGCTAGCTCAGTTGGACATGTTAGAGCCCGTTAATATAACGAGTTAGCTCAGCTCGACTCGTTAACTTAAGGAGCTCAAATTCAAACTCGGCTCGAC
>NW_025295479.1:0-998 GCF_018294505.1 Triticum aestivum | reverse complement strand
GTTTTCCAATAAAAATATTTATTGAGAAACCAATCTTTTGAGTCCAGTATGAGAGAAATCCTCCTCACTGGTAGACAAATTCTTGATACAATAAGCCAGTAGCATAAAATATATTACAGGGTCGAACTACGGTTGCTCAACCAAATTATTACAAGCACGCCAATAAATATACATAATGGCGGACATGACACAGTGGTGTGGAGGCATACTACTGACTCGAGGATAGGGCGGTGGTGGAGAAACACAGCGGGGAGAGAGATACAAGTCTCTAAAACTGTCATCTCATCGAGCGTCGAGGTGAGGCTCGATGAATTTATTTGGTAGCGGAAGCGGATATAATACAGTGACCAAATCCAGGGTCGTACGAGACTGACTGGGACTCCTCTAGGCGTCGGACTCGCTATCAAATTCTTCATCCATGAGATCGCCTTCGTCAGCATCTGGCCAAATCAACAAGCCAGTGAGTACTTTGAAAGTACTCGCAAGACAGTTCAGACGTAAGATATAACAAATGCATGCATGAATGCGTCATGATTAATTCACCAATGTACATTCAAAAATTAGCATAACGAGGTAAGTAAAAGGGAAACGGCGGTAGTCCGCCTGAAATCCCACAAAACATAAATGAAGACCGATCGGGTGTCTGAAGCGACGCCTCGAAAGGTGAACAAATAAATATAAGGAAATGATGCCACAATCGGGCGTCTTAGCGACACCACATAAAGGGCTTTAAAAGAAATGCCACAGTCGGATGTCGGGGCGACATCACAGAAAGGGCTTTAAAAGAAATACCACAGTCGGGCGTCTTAGCGACACCACATAAAGGGCTTTAAAAGAAATGCCACAGTCGGACGTCGGGGCGACATCACAGAAAGGGCTTTAAAAGAAATACCACAGTCGGGCGTCTTAGCGACACCACATAAAGGGCTTTAAAAGAAATGCCACAGTCGGA
The DNA here is from genome assembly GCF_018294505.1 of Triticum aestivum. Classification (NCBI taxonomy): domain Eukaryota; kingdom Viridiplantae; phylum Streptophyta; class Magnoliopsida; order Poales; family Poaceae; genus Triticum; species Triticum aestivum. Next base: position 46 of record NW_025295479.1, on the reverse strand, counting down.
CGTCGGGGCGACATCACAGAAAGGGGTTTAAAAGAAATACCACAGT
>NW_025295478.1:0-998 GCF_018294505.1 Triticum aestivum | reverse complement strand
ATGCCAAGTTTCAACCTTTTAAGAGTTCATTTGTAGTGCTTTTCAATTTCAGGGCCATTTCGCTCAAAACAAATCAGTAAATGCATTAAAAATAGCAAATTATGTTAGAAAGGGTAGATAGTTGATGACGTGGCTTTGAATGGCGCCTGCTGAACGCAAAAGAAGTCCGGAGTTATAATAAGTTATTAAAATTTTGAATTGCCGGTGTAACAGATGAGTTTTCGTCCGAAACCATGATACTTCGAAAGAGATTGTCCAGTTTTTACACGAAGTGCATCCAGTTTTTGCCGTGACCCTCTCTACTTTTTTGCACATGCTACGCGGGTGAAATGATGATACCATGCCATGTTTCATCCTTTTCAGAGTTCATTTGTAGTGCTTTTCTATTTCAGGGCCATTTAGCTTAAAACCAATCAGTAAATGCATTAAAATAGCAAATTATGTCAAAAAGGGTTGAAAGTTGATGAGGTGGCTTTGAATGGCGCCTGCTGAACGCAAAAAAAGTCCGGAGTTGTAATAAGTTATTAAACTTTGAATTGCCGGTGTAACAAATGAGTTTTCGTCCGAAACCCTAATACTTCGAAAGAGATTGTCCAGTTTGTACAAGAAGTGCATCCAGTTTTTGCCGTCACCCTCTCTACTTTTTTGCACATGCTATGCGGGTGAAATGATGATACCATAACAAGGTTCAATCTTTTCAGAGTTCATTTGTAGTGCTTTTCAATTTCAGGGCCATTTAGCTCATAACACATCAGTAAATGCATTAAAAATAGCAAATTATGTTAGAATGGGTTGAAAGTTGATGACGTAGCTTTGAATGGCGCCTGGTGAACACAAAAAAAGTCCAGAGCTGTAATAAGTTATTAAAATTTTGAATTGCCGGTGTAACAGATGAGTTTTCGTCCAAAACCTTGATACTTCGAAAGAGACTGTCCAGTTTGTACACGAAGTGCATCCAGTTTTTGCCGTGACCCTCTCTACTTTTTTGCACAAGCTAT
>NW_025295477.1:0-998 GCF_018294505.1 Triticum aestivum | reverse complement strand
CAACTTAGCCCATAAACATCTCCAAAAGTGGCTAAGAAATTTAGTATCACGATCTGAAACAATAGTATTTGGCACACCATGCAAGCGAATAATTTCACGAAAGAACAAATCAGCAACATTAACAGCATCATCGCTTTTATGACATGGTATAAAGTGTGCCATTTTCGAGAATCTATCCACGACAACAAATATGCTATCCCTCCCCTTCTTTGTTCGAGGTAAACCTAAAACAAAGTCCATAGATATATCCTCCCAAGGAACACTAGGTACAGGCAAAGGCATATATAAACCATGAGGATTGAGTCGTGACTTAGCTTTTGGACATGTAGTGCATCGAGCAATAAAACGCTCAACATCCCGTCTCATCTTTGGCCAAAAGAAATGTGTAGCAAGTACGTCCTCCGTCTTCTTCACGCCAAAGTGTCCCATTAATCCTCCTCCATGCGCCTCCTGCAACAACAAAAGACGAACGGAGCTAGCTGGAATGCATAGCTTGTTAGCAAGAAACACAAATCCATCGTTAACGACAAACTTGTTCCACATTCTTCCTTCTTTACAATTCTGCATTACATCTTTAAAATCAGCATCATGCACATATTGATCTTTGATGGTCTCCAAACCAAATATTTTGAAGTCAAGTTGTGAAAGCATAGTATAGCGACGAGACAATGCATCAGCAATAACATTTTCTTTTCCCTTCTTGTGTTTAATGACATAAGGGAAAGTCTCAATGAATTCAACCCATTTAGCATGTCTACGATTCAGTTTAGCTTGACTTTTAATATGTTTCAAAGATTCATGATCAGAATGTATAACAAATTCTTTGGGCCTTAAATAATGTTGCCATGTTTCTAAAGTCCGAACAAGAGCATATAATTCTTTATCATAAGTAGAATAATTCAGACTAGGCCCACTCAATTTTTCAGAAAAGTATGCAACAGGTTTGCCATCTTGTAATAACACACCTCCTAATCCAATTCCACTAGCATCACATTCAA
>NW_025295476.1:0-998 GCF_018294505.1 Triticum aestivum | reverse complement strand
GTTGATCCTTTGATGACCCGGTAACATGATGTCATGCCTAGCACCCCCCCCCCCGGCTGGAGGACCTATCATTATAGATTCCTTTTCAGCAAGGTTATCCATTCGTCCATGAGGAAATTGTAAGACTTATTCTACAAGTTATTCCTGATGGATCCTTCGTGTTTCCAAAGTCTGATCTTCACCTGAAGACCATGTCAATGCTATCTCGAAGCATGTCAATGGTACTCCGATTTTCAACAGGAACATTTGAAGCACGATACTAAATTTTATTTATCACTTATCCTAACACCGTTGTATGGGTAATATCATGAGATTCCTTCCCCCTTACCTAAATGGTTTTCTACTTTATATCCTGTCATGGATATCATGCTCTGCTTGTCATTGGGAAGGATATACCCCTGAAATATGTGTTTAAACACATTTTCCTTTCCATTGTTCTGTTTAATCTGATGATCACATTTTCCTTTCCATTGTTCTGTTTGAACCTTTCTTGTGATCTATATGATCTAAGCAGCAATATTCTGCTGCTTATGTAAACTCCTCGGTGTACAATTCTGTCAGCAAGGACCTGTTACTATTGTTGATGACATTTCGGTAGCCACCGATGGACGAGAACTTTGCCTAATGGTCCGCCTCGTTCAACGAGCAGGGAAATGGTTCTCTTCGTCCCTCGCCCTTGGTACCGACATTGTTGACAACAAAACCGACAGGCTATCCTCTGACATACCTTATTATCTTGACCGTGCAAATATTAGCGCCTTCCTACTTTTAACCCACATGGTGGGCCCATAACCCACCGTTCCACAGGATCGAAACCTGACTCTCCTGTACACCCTGTTGTCAGCGTTATTCCTCGTGCTTGACTTTGTATGTAATTCACGGGCCACTTGCCTGTTGATCAATTCTGGTATCGGACACAATACTTATTCCCGTTGCTCTGAACCCCATTCACACTCTGTTGCAGGCAATGAACGATTGCCTATCCGCTTGAAACTTCT
>NW_025295475.1:0-998 GCF_018294505.1 Triticum aestivum | reverse complement strand
CATAAACGATAGTGGTAATTTGATAAGAAACATCATGGTATGCACCATATCCAATAGGGTGCAGTTATGATGTTCGGACACACCATCACACTATGGTGTTCCAGGCGGTATTAATTGTGAAACACTTTCCACAATGTCTTAATTGTGTGCCAAACTCGTAACTCAGATATCTCTATGATCATATCATAGACATTTTATCCTCTTGTCACGACAATCTTCGACTTCACTCTGAAATTACTTGAACCTTTCAATAATTCAGACTTGTGTTTCATCAAGTAAATATTCTCAGCATCTACTCAAATCATCTGTGAAGTAAGAACATAATGATATCCACTGCATGCCTCAGAACTCATTGGACTGCATACATCAAAATGTATTACTTCCAATAAGTTGCTCTCTTGTTCCATCTTACTGAAAACGAGGACTTTCAGTTATCTCGCCCATGTGGTATGATTTGCATGTCTCAAGTGATTCGAAATCAAGTGAGTCCAAGCGATCTATCTGCATGGAGTTTCTTCATGCATATATACCAATAGACATGGTTCGCATGTCTCAATCTTTTCAAAAACGATTGAGTCCAAAGATCCATCTACATGGAGCTTCTTCATGCGTTCTATACCAATATGACTCAAATTGCAGTGCCACAAGTATCTGGAACTATCATTACTATTTTACATCTTTTGGCACGAACATGTGTATCACTACAATCGAGATTCATTTTAGGTGCAAGACCATTGAAAGTATTATTCAAATAAGCAGAGTAACCATTATTCTCCTTAAATGAATAACCGTATTGCGATAAACATAATCCAATCATGCTCAACGCAAACACCAAATCTCGATGGTAGAGGGAGCATGCGATGCTTGATCACATCAACCTTGGAAACATTTCCAACACATATCGTCATCTCACCTTTAGCTAGTCTCCATTTATTCCACAGCTTTTATTTCGAGTTACTAACACTTAGCAACCGAACCAGTATCTAATACCCTGGTGC
>NW_025295474.1:0-998 GCF_018294505.1 Triticum aestivum | reverse complement strand
CGGATCTCCTTGCGGATGGAACCCGAATAGGCGATAAACCTGGACTAGAGACTTGTTCGGTTAGTCAGGTCGTGGCCGACTCCCTCGCCCGGCTTCCGCTTGAAGGTTGCCGAGGTACATGACGTGTACAGGGCGGTAAGTGGCGGGAGCGTGTGTGAAGAAGTACACCCCTGCAGGGTTATCATCATCTATTCGAATAGCCGGATTCCTCGGATATGGAAACTTGGACCCCTTGTACAGTTCATAGACAAGTGAAAGTGGATACTCTAAAACACGCAAGATAAGCGTGAGTGCTATGGATGGCGTTCTCGTAGGGAGACGGGAGCGGATCCATAGTGGTGTATTGGTTGGTGAATATGTGGACTCGTGTGCGCCACTTCAAAAGAGTTACTTGCAGTCGTAGTTCAGGATAGCCACCGAGTCAAAGCTGGCTTGCTGCAGTCAAACCCTACCATCCCCTTTGTTGATAATGATGCAAATGTAGATAGTTCTGATGTAAGTCTTGCTGGGTACATTTGTACTCACTTTTGCCTATTTTATGTTTTTGCAGAGAGACTTCAGTCTCACTAGTAGTTCCACGTGGACTTCGACGTTTAGCTTGATACCTCAGCTACGATCTTGTGCCCTCGGCAGGATCTGATAGATAGTCAGGCTTCTCAGCCTTTTTCATTTATAGATGTCTGTACTCAGACATGATAGCTTCCGCTTGTGCTTTGACTTGTATGCTCTGATTGTTGGGTCGTGAGACCCATGTTTGTAATGTCTCGCTCCTCGGAGCCTAATGAATAATTACTTGAGTCGTAGAGACATGTTGTGATGCCATGTTGTATTTGCACATATCGAGCATATTGTGTGTATGTTATTGAAATGCTTGGTATGTGTGGGATCTGACCATCTAGTTGTTTATCTTTAGTAGCCTCTCTTACCGGGAAATGTCTCCTAGTGTTTCCACTGAGCCATGGTAGCTTGCTACTGCTCCGGAACACTTAGGCTGGCCG
>NW_025295473.1:0-998 GCF_018294505.1 Triticum aestivum | reverse complement strand
TGTACACCATGGTAGAAACAATCACTATACTCTTGTTCATAAGGATAAAAATATTACTTTGCTTCCTATGACTCCTGATTCCATTTTGAAAGATGATATTAATAGAGCTAATAAAGCACAACTGGAGAAGAATAAGAGTGAAAATCAGATTGTGGCAAAAGAATTTGAGCAACAAATGAAGCCTAATAATAAACCATCTAGTGTTGCTTCTGAAATTAAATTGAAAAGTGCATGTTTATTTGCCACCAAATCTGATATTGATGAGCTAGATTTCAGCAAATCTGTTTGCTATGCTTTTGTGTGCAAAGAGGCATTATTTTCATTCGAGGACGTGCCTTCCTCTTTGCCTCCTACTGTCACTAACATTTTGCAGGAGTTCGCTGACGTTTTTCCACAAGACGTGCCACCGGGATTACCACCTATTCGAGGGATTGAGCATCAGATTGACTTAATTCCCGGTGCTTCACTGCCAAACCGTGCACCATACCGTACCAATCCAGAGGAGACGAAGGAGATTATGCGTCAAGTACAAGAGCTTCTCGACAAAGGTTATATACGCGAATCCCTTAGTCCTTCTGCTGTTCCTATTATTCTAGTGCCGAAAAAGGATGGTACATCACGTATGTGTGTTGATTGTAGAGGCATTAATAATATTACTATTCGTTATCGTCATCCTATTCCTAGGCTAGATGATATGCTTGATGAATTGAGTGGCTCTACAATATTCTCCAAAGTTGATTTGCGTAGTGGCTACCATCAAATTCGTATGAAATTGGGAGATGAATGGAAAACAGCATTTAAAACTAAGTTTGGATTATATGAGTGGTTAGTCATGCCTTTTGGGTTAACTAATGCACCTAGTACTTTCATGAGATTAATGAACGAAGTTTTACGTGCTTTCATTGGACGATTTGTGGTAGTTTACTTTGATGACATACTGATTTATAGCAGATCTTTGGAAGAACATTTGGAACATTTACGTGCTGTTTTTATTGCTC
>NW_025295472.1:0-998 GCF_018294505.1 Triticum aestivum | reverse complement strand
AAAGAACAAATCAGCAACATTAACAGCATCATCGCTTTTATGACATGGTATAAAGTGTGCCATTTTCGAGAATCTATCCACGACAACAAATATGCTATCCCTCCCCTTCTTTGTTCGAGGTAAACCTAAAACAAAGTCCATAGATATATCCTCCCAAGGAACACTAGGTACAGGCAAAGGCATATATAAACCATGAGGATTGAGGCGTGACTTAGCTTTTTGACATGTAGTGCAGCGAGCAATAAAACGCTCAACATCCCGTCTCATCTTTGGCCAAAAGAAATGTGTAGCAAGTACGTCCTCCGTCTTCTTCACGCCAAAGTGTCCCATTAATCCTCCTCCATGCGCCTCCTGCAACAACAAAAGACGAACGGAGCTAGCTGGAATGCATAGCTTGTTAGCACGAAACACAAATCCATCGTTAACAACAAACTTTTTCCACATTCTTCCTTCTTTACAATTATGCATTACATCTTTAAAATCATCATCATGCAACTATTGATCTTTGATGGTCTCCAAACCAAATATTTTGAAGTCAAGTTGTGAAAGCATAGTATAGCGACGAGACAAAGCATCAGCAATAACATTTTCTTTTCCCTTCTTGTGTTTAATGACATAAGGGAAAGTCTCAATGAATTCAACCCATTTAGCATGTCTACGATTCAGTTTAGCTTGACTTTTAATATGTTTCAATGATTCATGATCAGAATGTATAACAAATTCTTTGGGCCATAAATAATGTTGCCATGTTTCTAAAGTCCGAACAACAGCATATAATTCTTTATCATAAGTAGAATAATTCAGACTAGGCCCACTCAATTTTTCAGAAAAGTATGCAACAGGTTTGCCATCTTGTAATAACACACCTCCTAATCCAATTCCACTAGCATCACATTCAAGCTCAAAAGTCTTATTAAAATCAGGAAGTTGGAGTAAAGGAGCATGTGTCAACTTATCTTTCAATACCGTGAAGGCTTCTTCCTGTGCGGTACCCCAAA
>NW_025295471.1:0-998 GCF_018294505.1 Triticum aestivum | reverse complement strand
AAGCTCGGCGAAGCCCTGCCGACATCCCGCTGCATCCACCACCACGCCGTCGTGCTGCTGGATCTCCATCAACCTCTCCTTCCCCCTTGCTGGATCAAGAAGGAGGAGACGTCGCTGCACCGTACGTGTGTTGAACGCGGAGGTGCCGTCCGTTCGGCACTCGGTCATCGGTGATTTGGATCACGGCGAGTACGACTCCGTCATCCACGTTCATTGGAACGCTTCCGCTCGCGATCTACAAGGGTATGTAGATGCACTCCTTTCCCTCGTTGCTAGTATACTCCATAGATGCATCTTGGTGAGCGTAGGAAAATTTTAAAATTATGCTACGATTCCCAACAGTGGCATCATGAGCCAGGCCTATGCGTAGTTACTATGCACGAGTAGAACACAAAGCAGTTGTGGGCGTTGAGTTTGCCAATTCTTCTTGCCGCTACTAGTCTTTTCTTGTTTCGGCGGCATTGTAGGATGAAGCGTCCCGGACCGACCTTACACGTACGCTTACGTGAGACAGGTTCCACCGATTGACATGCACTAGTTGCATAAGGTGGCTAGCGGGTGTCTGTCTCTCCTACTTTAGTCGGAACGGATTCGATGAAAAGGGTCCTTATGAAGGGTAAATAGAAATTGGAAAATCACGTTGTGGTCATACGTAGGTAAGAAACGTTCTTGCTAGAAACCTACAAACCACGTAAAAACTTGCAACAACAATTAGAGGACGTCTAACTTGTTTTTGCAGCAAGTGCTATGTGATGTGATATGGCCAGAAGATGTGATGAATGATATATGTGATGTATGAGATTGATCATATTCTTGTAATAGGAATCACGACTTGCATGTCGATGAGTATGACAACCGGCAGGAGCCATAGGAGTTGTCTTTATTATTTTGTATGACCTGCGTGTCATTGAATAACGCCATGTAAATTACTTTACTTTGTTGCTAAACGCGTTAGCCATAGAAGTAGAAGTAATCGTTGGCGTGACGACTTCATGAAG
>NW_025295470.1:0-998 GCF_018294505.1 Triticum aestivum | reverse complement strand
TGGAAAGCCTAGCTATACTACGTGGTCCTTCACAAGCTCAGGGTCACCACCTGGGTCTTTAGCCTACTCGTTGATGTCAACGTCTACATAGAACCCATCAGAAGGGGTTGCAGCGTCTTCTGTAAAAATGTAGATTATAGCAACATGAGTACAAAGGTACTCAGCAAGACTTACATCAGATCCTACATACATGCATAGTATCAAGAAGGGTTGGTGGAGTTATTGCAGCAAGCCAGCTTTGACTCTTGGCTAGGCTATCCTACGATACTCCAACTTGAAATGGTTTTGCGCACACGAGTCCACTACTCACCACTTCAATACACTACCGAGGATCCACCTCCGTCTTCCTACGGAAGAGCCATCCTCGGCACTCACACTTATCTTGAGGCTTTTAGTAGTTTCCGTTTACTTGTCTATGAACTGTATAGGCAACCAAGTAGTCCTTTACCGCGGACGTGGCTATTCGAATAGATCATGTTAACCCTGCAGGGGTGTACCTCCTCATACATGTTTCCACCACTTAGCGTCTGCACACGACATGTGCTCGGCAGACTTCAAGCGAAAGCCGACGTGGGTGTAGACCACGACCTACCTAAACACTTAAGCCTCTAGTCCAGGTTTATCGCCTATTCAGGTTCCATCCGCAGGGAGTCCGACCGAGGTTTCCCATACGGCCCCGAACGATGTGAACAGGGTTCCCGAGATACCTAACGGGTATTCGGTACACCCGGCCACGTACCTACCGCATCACAGCCCACCCCTACGGTCAGCGCTGTCCACGGCCTCCAGTAGGCTACAAACACCAGAAACTACTTGCAACTCCTGGACAGAGAGCTAGGGTGAATAAGAAGTCGAGCGGGGTCATATTTCAGGGCCCAATGCATGGTAGTAGCTGTATCTTAAATCACATATACAGATCTCAGTGCTTAAGGTCGGCTTCAATGAAACAACCCACCATGTACTCCTACATGGCCTCTCATCGATACCTTTACCAAATC
>NW_025295469.1:0-998 GCF_018294505.1 Triticum aestivum | reverse complement strand
CTATGAAGGGTGCTCACCGCTTCGGGATCAAGGGCAAACTAGCTCCTCGCTATATTGGCCCATTCACTATCCTCGAAAGGCGTGGAAAAGTGGCATACCAACTGGAACTACCGCCGAACCTTTCTCAGGTTCACGATGTGTTCCATGTGTCACAGCTCCGCCGTTGCTTCAAGGATCCAATCCGAGCTGTGGATCATGAAGTGCTCGAATTGCAGCAAGACCTCTCCTATAAGGAGCATCCGGTCCGCATTCTCGACCAAGCTGAACGCCGCACACGTCAGAAGGCGATCAAGTTTCTCAAAGTCCAGTGGTCGCACCATTCTGAAGATGAGGCCACTTGGGAACGAGAGGATCGTCTGCGCGAAGAATACCCCGCACTGTTTCCTTCTACCTCCTAAATCTCGGGACGAGATTTCTTGTAGTGGAGGAGATTTGTAACACCCTGGGAATCATGCTACAGTAACTCCCTGTGATTAAGCTAATCATGTTGCTAAACAGGGCTTGATCACATTGGAATCACCTTCCTTTTCTAACTCCTAGTTCAAACTTCAAATATAATTAAAGTGAAAAATAAAAGTTTTCAAAAACTCAAACAAAAATGTTCTGTGGGTGCTAAATAATACACTGGCAATTATGGTGGAGAAAACTCCTTTTTATAAAATGCCTAAATATTTTAAATGAAATAAAACAGAAAAGGAAATAAACAAATAAAAGGAAAAAAGAAAACAAAACAGAACAGAAAAAGAAAAAAAGGAGAAGGCCCGTTCCCCCACTGCACCCCGGCCCAAACTGGGCCACCACCCCCGAACCCCCCCGGCCCAGTCGCCCCAGCCCACTCTCCCCCCCGCGTCCCCTTCCCTGTTCCCCCGACCGGGTCGGAACAGGGGCGCGCGCTCCCGCCCGACCACCTCGCCGGCACCGACGCCGGAGAGGATAAGGGCGCCAGCGGCCCCCGCCCCCTCGGGTCTCTCTCCCACTCACCCCGCTCACTCCCTCGG
>NW_025295468.1:0-998 GCF_018294505.1 Triticum aestivum | reverse complement strand
ATGCAGTCCTTGCAGATGCCATCATGGAGTTGTCGTCATTGACGTAGAGTCCTCCTTCTTCACACCACTCTCGAGCACTCATACCAAACCCCGTCTACTATAGCGTAGCATTAAAATAAATAACGTCCCGGGCTTGGTAACAGGGTGATGGGTTCCTACCTCATGCATACTAATCAACTACAAGAATTCAATATCACTACTGGAGGGATTGTTGCGAAGATGACACTAAATGCAATAAAACATAGGTATGAAAGCATGGTCAAAGTGAACTTGCCTGGTATGTTGATGAAGATATAAACGCTCTCGGAAACTTGATAAAACTATTCGTCACTCCGATGTAAATCTATATAGTCAAACATAGCATTCATATAAGCAAACATCCTAGCAAATAATTCTAACACTCATAATAAAACCAACAAATAAAAATGCAAATCAAGGGGCACCAAATAAAAACAAAGGAAAACCACACAACAAAACTTTTCTTAACAGAACATAAGCATGGGTTTTGCTAACAAACAGAAGGGAAAACATCATGCAAACTAGGAGCAAAAAGAATCGCATTAAAATCTATTATAGAACTCCTATTATGCCTAAAACAATCCTAGCAAGAAAAAAAAATTCTATTTATTGTAAATAAAAGTTCATGTTCTAAAACTACAGAAACTAATCTAAAATAAACTATGACATAGGTAAAATAAAATTATTTGCTAAATAAAACAATAGGAAAACAGTAGCTAGTTAAATAAATAAGAACCACATGATTTTGATTAAAACTATTTTTTTATTAAAATCTAAAATGTCCAAATAAATTCCTACGGTTAGGCATGGTCAAAACAAAGTAGTGACAAAAAGAATCACTAAAATAAAATAATCCTAACTCATTTTATAGCAGAATTACTAATCTGTCTAAAACTAAAATAAAACAATCTCTAATAATTTTAACATGACTAAACATATTTTCTACAGAAACTACAACAAATTTGCAAACCAACAAAAAA
>NW_025295467.1:0-998 GCF_018294505.1 Triticum aestivum | reverse complement strand
CGTCCGTTCGGCACTAGGATCATCGGTGATCTGAATCACGACGAGTACGACTCCATCAACCCCGTTCACTTGAACGCTTCCGCTTAGCGATCTACAAGGGTATGTAGATGCACTCTCCTTTCTACTCGTAGCTGGTTTCTCCATAGATAGATCTTGGTGACACGTAGGAAAATTTTGAATTTCTGCTACGTTCCCCAACAGTGGCATCATGAGCTAGGTCTATTGCGTAGATTCTTTGCACGAGTAGAACACAAAGTAGTTGTGGGCGTTGATGTTGTTCAATATGCTTACCGTTACTAGTCCAATCTTGTTTCGACGGTATTGTGGGATGAAGCGGCCCGGACCGACCTTACACGTACTCTTACGTGAGACAGGTTCCACCGATTGACATGCACTTGGTGCATAAGGTGGCTAGCGGGTGCCAGTCTCTCCCACTTTAGTCGGAACGGATTCAATGAAAAGGGTCCTTATGAAGGGTAAATAGCAATTGGCATATCACGTTGTGGTGTTGCGTAGGTAAGAAACGTTCTTGCTAGAAACCCATAGCAGTCACGTAAAACATGCAACAACAATTAGAGGACGTCTAACTTGTTTTTGCAGGGTATGCTATGTGATGTGATATGGCCAAAAGGATGTGATGAATGATATATGTGATGTATGAGATTGATCATGTTCTTGTAATAGGATTCACGACTTGCATGTCGATGAGTATGACAACCGGCAGGAGCCATAGGAGTTGTCTTTATTTATTGTATGACCTGCGTGTCATTGAACAACGCCATGTAAATTACTTTACTTTATTGCTAAACGCGTTAGCCATAGAAGTAGAAGTAGTCGTTGGCGTGACAACTTCATGAAGACACGATGATGGAGATCATGATGATGGAGATCATGGTGTCATGCCGGTGACGATGATGATCATGGAGCCCCGAAGATGAAGATCAAAAGGAGCAAAATGATATTGGCCATATCATGTCACTATTTGATTGCATGTGATG
>NW_025295466.1:0-998 GCF_018294505.1 Triticum aestivum | reverse complement strand
TCTACCTCGACGAGGTAGACCTCGCCCCGTTGACCGGTTTTTTTTTCTTTAAAAAAAACCCTTCGTTTTAAAAAAAAACCCTAGATCGGTTTTTTTTCGGTTTTCTTATTTTACGAGCGTTCACCGAACCGTTCGTTTCAACGAACGCGTTCGTCGGTTTTTCTCTGTTAACGAACGTCCGTTCTTTAACCGTTCGTCTGTTTTTCTTTTTCGGCGGATTTTTCTCGTTATTTTCTCAGATTCGATTTCTGATCGAATCTTTGTTTCTGTTTAACTTCTCGCTCGTTTATCGGAATCAGGTGATTCAAGCGCCTAGAGTTTCGTCTCGAAATTCTCTTTCCGTTTAACCTACTCAAACAAGTTTTTGCTACAGTAAAATTTGACCTAGATCCAGATTAGCAAACGAAGTTTCTTTCTTCCGCCGTGTGACTTTCATTGCTTCTTTCGAGTTGATTCTTTTTGCAAACCGGAGTTCTTAAGTTGAACTTTCTGGTTGGATCTTTCATTCGAGTTTTACCTGTGCATTAGTTGAGTACTGATTGTATGCTTGTTTGTTTGCGATAGAGTACCCGGAGTGTGCCGCTTGTTACTTCGAATCGCTAGGTTTTGCGGATCGTCAGCAAGGCAAGTAACACTTTGATCATACCCCGTTCATACCCAGTTTTATTGCATTAGATCTATTCCTTCAAACACATCGCATGATTAGGATCTAATAAACTGTGGGTATTGGGAAGTAGTTGAGGTAGTACCTATTACCTGTTTTTCTATCAAACCCTTGGGAGTTACTTCTACGTTGCTTTTATTATTGCCATGCTATGCTCATAGACGTGGATTGGGTTTGAGTGAAATTCATGACAGATGTGAGATTGTTAATTAATGGTTTACTTAAGGTGGCAACTTAAACTCACATCTGGGTGGATTGAGGTACCTGGGTATTCCAGGATTGCCTGTTTTTCTTTTGGACCGCCACCCAGGTTCAAAGGGATCATGAGATTTTT
>NW_025295465.1:0-998 GCF_018294505.1 Triticum aestivum | reverse complement strand
GAAGATGGCGACTCCGACGGCGGCCTGGCGGGCGTGGCCTCTCCCACACCGTCTGATGCCGTCTGCGAAGCCTTGCGGGTGGGATATCCGGAGGAAGAGGTGGCAATGATGGTGGATTTGGCGATTCCCTTCGATGATCCGGAGAGGCGAGGCGAGGCTTGCGGTCAGAGGATGGGATCGAGCTAGTCAGACGGGTGGTTCACTGATGGACGGCGGCTACGACAATCCGGCCGTGGAAGGGGCCTCTTCCGAAGGTGAGTCTCCCCAAACCGATTTTGTCTGATTTCATTACAGAGGGATCGTGGAAGGTAGTGAAGAGGAAGGAGAAACGGCGAACGTCGGCGGCGCAGGCGCCGGCGATCGACCGATCGAGCGTGATCCGGGCGGAGCGGATCTCGTGTTTGAAAATGTTGTTGGGCTCTGACGGGCTGGAAGCGGTGGGCCGCTGTGTGGGTGTACCTGAGCTTGGGCTGTCGGGTCAGGATGCATTGTCTGCGCGTGGGCCGGGATTAGCGGGGTTAGTGGCCCAGGCAAAACCGGCTGACGGCGCACGGGCTGTGGAGACCAGCGTGCATGAGTCTACATCGGATCGGGTGCCCTCGCATGCACGATCGTGTTCCTGCCGAAACAGTGCTGTCGCTAGGGTTTGCCGCCGAGGACGGATTGGTTTTCCTGCTGTTGTGTGTCGCCGTGCGAGGAAGGCATCGGGCCAGTTTGGCGCGCTTGCGGCGTTGGCCGGCGAGGTCGTGATGCCGCCCAAGGCTCCGCAACCGGCGAAGGCTGCGCCTGCGAAGACACCATCGGGGGCTGCTGTTGTGGCTGCGGCGGCTTCGGGTGCGGCCGCTCCGGCGCCAGCGCGGGCCACGGCGCCCCCTGCCAGGGATGCGGCGCCGCCACTAACAGAGGCTGCGCCCCCTCAGTCACAGCGCCCGTGGCCTAGACAGATGGCCGGCGGGCGGGGTGGAGCTGCTCGTGGAGCTGTTGGCCGCGGTTCGGGC
>NW_025295464.1:0-998 GCF_018294505.1 Triticum aestivum | reverse complement strand
TGTAGTCTAGGTTGCCAGTTTGAATCTCGTCTTTCAGATTTGTTAGTTTTAGGTCCAAATTTGATTAATGACAAGTGGGACCCCCGTGTGTTGTTCTGATATTTCAGTGTAGCATGGTTTTTTTGAACAAACACTTTGCGCGGTTAGACAAGTAACGGCACGAGTTACATGTTTTTTGCAAGTTTACGAACAAAAATGACAGCGACATAGAACATCACATCCACCCCGCAGCTTAGATACTATGGTGATACGAGTTTTTACACCGTTGGAAGTGGGATCCAATGGCTTGGGAGTAGTCTTTGTAATTATGCACAATTTCCAAACTCTCCAAAGGTTTTTTTGCAAATAAAACATTCAGGCCTCGTGTGTGCCGCTGCATCTTCGATCCAACGGCTCCCCGGTGCTCATATTAGGTGCTCCCCGTAGCTTAATTACCCGCTACGGTGATTGGATTAGTTGTGGGCCGAATGCTATGAAAATATAATCTAAACCGACCGGAATAAATGCCTACACAAATTAATCCAAGGTTGGAGTGCCCCTCGCAATGTAAATAGCTCCGACTTTGCGAGGGATGGAGAGGTAGTAGCTTCATCGCGTGGAAGATACGGTGTGAGAAAGCAAGGTCAATCGAGAGACATATAGATAGAGAGACAAAGTGAGTGTGGTCCGACATTCATTGAACAAATATATATGCTCTGGAGAGATATTGTCCGATTGAGCTTTTTGGCAAGGGTGAGGGCTGTAAGATAGAGCTTGAGAGATGATCTAGTCATAGACATGTAGATATATTTTGTGCGTGGGAGGAAGCAAGGTCAACCGATCACATAGGGTCGCCGTGCGATCGAAAGAATGAGACGGGGTGGAGAGAGTGACCTAGATAGGCGATGTGCGTGAGAGAGTATACAATGTGAATAGGTCGAATTGGGCTCAAACATGGTGATATATCGTTTTTGTCCGAGAAAGAGCGAGGTCAATCGAGACATACGGAGAGAGAGAGA
>NW_025295463.1:0-998 GCF_018294505.1 Triticum aestivum | reverse complement strand
TTTTGATAGTAGTGTATTTCCATGATCTGTTGCAAATAATAGGAGAATGATCTGATTTATAAATAATAGGAGAATACCATCAACTCCAAAAATATCAAACATGGTAACACAATTGGACCAGCGTGTCAGAATGCTTATAAAATATTAAACTGGGTAAACTGTGGCAACACTTTTGCTAAATTGGGTAAAACGGATGAAATCTCGCTAAACGGGGTAATTATTGTCAAAAATGTAAAAATAGGGGGTAAAAACCGGAATTTACTCTTTCTCTTAACATGCAGCCTATCCACATCAGCAGGTCATCCATGTCATCGTTCCACTACTGACTTACATGAGGGACCGGTCCTAAGGGACCTGAGGGGACGTTTGTGCCATTAAAATCCTTATTACTCAGCGGGACTCTTCATCCCCATGGTCATGGACAATCCGCCATGATCCATCCAATTATCCATTCGTCCTTCACCATGGCTGGGCGTTCGTTCCGTTGCTCCTATATCCATGGCGCTGGTGTGTGCAGCGTCTCTCCCTCCACAAGCTCATTTTTTCCAGTTTGTTATTAGCTGCCAAATGGTTTGGACAATGCAACCACCACTGTTAATTCTTGTACAAAAAATTATTGATGCGCAGTGGGGCTTTTCTCCGGAGTACTAACAACTTGATGTTGTCGTGCAGGTCAGGAGGAGGAGGCCAGAGACGGCATCGTACGTGGAGAGGAGTCGAGGACCCGACGGCGTGAACGACGGGCGGCTGGCCTGCGTCCGGCAGCAAGGCGCATGGCGCGCTAGGGATTGGGTACTGCCTATTTGTGTATCAATTTCTCGTGAGTTAATTTTGTTTGTTCAGGCAACATAGCGGGGCGGCGGGAGGAATCGGATAGAGTTTCGTTTTACCAAAAAAATTGATTGCAATTTGACAGGAGCAATGCTACATCTACGTAATGGAGGACATGGCAGTGTTTAATTGGATGTTAATTGAGGCCCAGGGCCCACCCTGAAAAT
>NW_025295462.1:0-998 GCF_018294505.1 Triticum aestivum | reverse complement strand
CATCTAGCGGTTCGGTGATGAAAAATGACTAGCTAGTATGTAAAGGAGTGACAGCTGCATTTTCATAGCTAAATATAGTGTCGGTGTGCATTTAGAAAGCCGGTGGCGGTCCTTCCATGTCAAACATGCCAAATAGTAGAGAGATTTGTATCACCGATTTGCATGTTTCTACGCGTTATGCTGCCGAAATTTCCGGCGAGAATTCCCACGTTTTAGGGACTTGGCTACAAGATTTTTGTTATTTTGTGCGGACGAAAAAAGAAGAAATGGGTAACAAAATATTTTCTTAATCATTCGTCCTCCATCCAACCTACTCTATAATGTTTTTTGATTTTTGCCTCACATATCTGGGTTTGCTCACAACCTCAATTGTCCAATTTCTTATTAACTAACCAAATAAAATTGTGCCTTTTTAGCAAGCCAATAAATGTGTACAAAATAAAACTCTTATTTTTTATGCAATCACATTAATATGGACAAGTAAATTATGGCTAACCTATTAAAATATCTATGTTGACATTGCAAACGTACATGCAATTATCTACACCCTCTGTTCCTAAATATAAAATATTTTGGCAGTTCAATTTAAACCACCAAAGTGTCTTATATTTAGTAACAGATCTAGTAGTTATTAGTACTCCATAAGGGTCTTTATTGCTGGGTTGTCCTTGGTTAACAAACCTCTTGGGTACCTAATTGTTTCTTCCTACCTGAAACAACTGGGTAGTGGTAATTTCCTTTTTAGTGATGAAAATGATTACACAAGTCTGTACAGAAGGGGAGGGGCACTAGCTGGCCCAAATTCTAGATTACAATGAACTCCGTTTATACCCCCTCCCCCCCCCCACACACACACACGTTTTGACATATTTGACACTAATTCAGTCAAATTTTATCCATTATATCTCACTTAGCAAAATTGTTGATAAGAATTATCCTTATTAAAACTCTATGACCGTACAGACTTGTGGGGCGTGCCATGTCCACAGTTTTCTACT
>NW_025295461.1:0-998 GCF_018294505.1 Triticum aestivum | reverse complement strand
TGGTCTCATGTGCCGTAGTGCCTAGGGTACCGAGTGCTCGCCGTCCGGCAACACAACACGACGTGCACGGGGCCAATCCCACCCAGATCGAGACGCCATACTGACCAATCCCACCCAGATCGAGACCATAGGCCGTGCTTGGACCAATCCCATCCAGATCGAGACCATAGGCCGTGCTTGGACCAATTCCACCCAGATCGAGACCATAGGCCGTGCTTGGACCAATCCCCACCCAGATCGAGACCATAGGCCGTGCTTGGACCAATCCCACCCAGATCGAGACCATAGGCCGTGCTTGGACCAATCCCATCCAGATCGAGACCATAGGCCGTATTTATTGAAGGAGGGCCGGCCGTAGCTGGGTGTATTTGTGTGGTTCACGGCAAGTTGTGGCACTGTATTGTATTAGGACTTTGCTACGGGCTGTGGCTTCGCGTGCACGTATCAGTTTTTTTGTCGAGCGCTAACGCACAAAGCTGAAAAAAAAGTCACGTTTGTTTCTGTTACCCATCTTTTTTTATGCTCCCAGGAACAGGCCCATTAGCCCTCGATGTGGCCCAGGGAGTCTGCCGGGGAAGGGAGCAGGTGCGACCGTTCGATACACTCGATGTGGTTCCTCGAATTAGTACCACCTCGCCTATAGTTTTAAATTTAAACCGAAAGCGTAAATTGACATGAAGAAAGCGTATTGTGACGGTGAACCCGACAAAGTCAATCTATGCTTTATTATTACTAGCACATAGCACATATGCCCGTGCGTTGCAACGGGACGTGAATCAAGGCTCGGAGACATATGATCCTATTGTTGGAAATATGCCCTAGAGGCAATAATAAAAGTATTATTATTATATTTCCTTGTTCATGATAATTGTCTTTTATTCATGCTATAACTGTATTATCCGGAAATCGTAATACACGTGTGAATACATAGACCACAATATGTCCCTAGTGAGCCTCTAGTTGACTAGCTCGTTGTGATCAACAGATAGTCATGGTTT
>NW_025295460.1:0-998 GCF_018294505.1 Triticum aestivum | reverse complement strand
AGCACAAGCGGAAGCTATCATGTCTGAGTACAGACATCTATAAATGAAAAAGGCTGAGAAGCCTGACTATCTACCAAATCCTGCCGAGGCACAAGATCGTAGCTGAGGTAACAAGCTAAACGTCGAAGACCACGCGGAAATACTAGTGAGACTGAAGTCTCTCTGCAAAAACATAAAATAGGCAAACGTGAGTACAAATGTACCCAGCAAGACTTACATCAGAACTATCTACATATGCATCATTATCAACAAAGGGATGGTGGGGTTTAACTGCAGCAAGCCAGCTTTGACTCGGTGGCTATCCTGAACTACGACTGCGAGTAACTTTTTTGAGGTGGCGCACACGAGTCCACATATTCACCATATCAATACACCACTATGGATCCGCTCCCGTCTCCCTACGAGAACTCCATCCATAGCACTCACGCTTATCTTGCGTATTTTAGAGTATCCACTTTCACTTGTCTATGAACTGATATAAGCAACCCAGAAGTCCTTTTCCGCAGACACGGCTATTCGAATAGATTAGGTTAACCCTGCAGGGGTGTACTTCTTCACACACGCTCTCACCACTTACCGCCGTTTACACGACATGTACTCGACAACCTTCAAGCGGAAGCCCAACGTGGGTGTCGGCCACGACCTACCTAATCACCTAAGTCTCTAGTCCAGGTTTATCGCCTATTCGGGTTCCATCCATGAGGAGATCCGGCCGGAGTTTCGCTCACAGCCCCAAACGATGTGAACAGGGTTCCCGAGACACCAAACGGGCGCCCGGTACACCGTGCCACGTGCCTACCGCATCACAGCCCACCCCTACGGTCAGCGCTGCCCACGGCCTCCAGCATACTACAAACACCAGAAACTACTTGCAACTCCTGGACAGAGGACAAGGGTGATCAAGAAGCCGAGAGGGTCCATTGGTTTCGGGCCCAATGCGTGGTAGTAGCTGAATCATGGATCACAAACACAGAACTCAGTTCCTGAGGACGGCTGCA
>NW_025295459.1:0-998 GCF_018294505.1 Triticum aestivum | reverse complement strand
ACGAGTTTCCGTATGAAATCCTAATACTTTGAAAGAGATTGTCCGTTTTGTACACGAAGTGCATCCAGTTTTTGCCGTAACCCTATCAACTTTCTTGCACATGCTATGTGGATGAAATGATGATACCATGCCAACTTTCAACCTTTTCAGAGTTCATTTGAAATGCTCTGATAGCTCAAAATAATTAGTAAATGCATGAAAAATAACAAATGAAGGTAGAAAGGATTGAAAAATGATGATGTGGCTTTGAAAGGTGCGTTTTGAACACACAAAAAGTCAGGAGTTCAAATAAGTTTTAAAAAATGAAATCCGTTTGTAACAGACGAGTTTCCATATGAAATCCTGATACTTTGAAAGAGATTGTCCGTTTTGTTCACGAAGTGCATCCAGTTTTTGCCGTAACCCTCTCAACTTTCTTGCACATGCTATGTGGATGAAATGATGATTCCATGCCAACTTTCAACCTTTTCAGAGTTCGTTTGAAATGCTTTTCAATTTTAGGGTCTTATAGCTCAAAATAATTAGTAAATGCATGAAAAATAACAAATGAAGTCAGAAAGGATTGAAAAATGATGGTGGCTTTGAAAGGTGCGTTTTGAACACACAAAAAGTCAGGAGTTCAAATAAGTTTAAAAAAATGAAATCCCTTTGTAACAAACGAGTTTCCGTATGAAATCGTAATACTTTGAAAGAGATTGTCCGTTTTGTACACGAAGTGCATCCAGTTTTTGCCGTAACCCTATCAACTTTGTTGCACATGCTATTTGGATGAAATGATGATACCATGCCAACTTTCAACCTTTTCAGAGTTCATTAGAAATGCTTTTCAATTTTATATTCTTATAGCTCAAAATAATTAGTAAATGCATGAAAAATAACAAATGAAGTCAGAAAGGCTTGAAAAATGATGATGTGGCTTTGAATGGTGCGTTTTGAACACACAAAAAGTCAGGAGTTCAAATAAGTTTAAAAAAATGAAATCCCTTTGTAACAGACGA
>NW_025295458.1:0-998 GCF_018294505.1 Triticum aestivum | reverse complement strand
TCATCTAAGTGTTACACGATCCGAGTCGACTAGCCCGTGTCCGATCATCACGTGAGACGGACTAGTCATCGTCGGTGAACATTTTCATGTTGATCGTATCTTCCATACGACTCGTGTTCGACCTTTCGGTCTCCGTGTTCCGAGGCCATGTCTGCACATGCTAGGCTCGTCAAGTTAACCCTAAGTGTTTTCGCTGTGTAAAACTGTCTTACACCCGTTGTATGTGAACGTAAGAATCCATCACACCCGATCATCACGTGGTGCTTAGAAACGACGAACTGTAGCAACGGTGCACAGTTAGGGGGGAACACTTCTTGAAATTTTATAAGGGATCATCTTATTTACTACCGTCGTCCTAAGTAAACAAGATGCATAATACATAATAAACATCACATGCAATTATATAGTTGTGACATGATATGGCCAATATCATATAGCTCCATTGATCTTCATCTTCGGGGCTCCATGACCATCTCGTCACCGGCTTGACACCATGATCTCCATCATCATGATCTCCATCATCATGTCTTCATGAAGTTGTCACGCCAACGACTACTTCTACTTCTATGACTAACGTTTAGCAATAAAGTAAAGTAGTTTACATGACGTTATTCAATGACACGCAGGTCATACAAAAAAATAATGACAACTCCTATGGCTCCTGCCGGTTGTCATACTCATCGACATGCAAGTCGTGAATCCTATTACAAAGAACATGATCTCATACATCACAATTCATCATTCATCACAACTTCTGGCCATATCACATCACATGATCAATCGCTGCAAAAACAAGTTAGACGTCCTCTAATTGTTGTTGCATCTTTTACATGGCTGCAATTGGGTTCTAGCAAGAACGTTTTCTTACCTACGAATCACCACAACGTGATTTTGTCAACTTCTATTTACCCTTCATAAGGGCCCTGTTCATCGATTCCGCTCCAACTAAGGTGGGAGAGACAGACACCCGCCAGCCACCTTATGCAACTTGTGCATGT
>NW_025295457.1:0-998 GCF_018294505.1 Triticum aestivum | reverse complement strand
CGTCCGTTTCCCCCCTCCAGGTGCCGGCGGTGGCGTCGTCCGTGAGGGGGGGCACACCCCGGACACGTGTGCCGGGCGTTTGCAACCGCCACAACACTTCCAGACTTGTGAGAGGCCGCCTACGCAAGATTTGGCGGCATGCTAGCCCCCGGAGGCCGCCAGCCACAGCCGTAGACGCGCGAAGGGCAATCCGCGTAGAGGGAATTTTTCGGATACTTCTCCATCACCAAAAATTATGAAAAAATACCATCGTTCCTATAGCACATGTGCCCATGTCGTGCAAAAAAACTCATGATTTTATCGCGCTCCGAGTATTTAGTAATATTGACGCCGCATCGTTACCGCAGAACGTCTACTACCGTGTCATCGCCGTCCGTGAGGGGGGGCACACACCGGAGACGCGTCCCGCCTCTTCGGACATGCCACCACACCACCCCGCATGTATGAGGGCCCGGTGCGACGCTCCGGTGGCATTGCTACCCCCAGTGCCCCCGTCCCGCCTAACCCTATAGCGTTTGACCACGGGATCTAGCCCTTTGACTTTGCACGGACGGGCTTTGACCAGTGGACCTCCCCACCCGGTTGTGTTAGGTCAGCCCATAGGAACACTTTGGAGCAACATCCTGGCCAGACCCACAACAAGATCCCCTCCGTGTATACCCCACGCGTCCGTTTCCCCCCTCTAGGTGCCGGCGGCGGCGCCGTCCGTGAGGGGGGGCACACCCCGGACACGCGTGCCGGGCGTTTGCAACCGCCACAACACTTCCAGACTTGTGAGAGGCCGCCTACGCAAGATTTGGCGGCATGCTAGCCCTCGGATGCCGCCGCCCACAGCCGTAGACGCGCGAAGGGCAATCCGCGTAGAGGGAATTTTTCGGATACTTCTGCATCACCAACAATTATGAAAAAATACCATCGTTCCTATAGCACATGTGCCCACGTCGTGCAAAAAAACTCATGATTTTATCGCGCTCCGAGTATTTAGTAATATTGACGCC
>NW_025295456.1:0-998 GCF_018294505.1 Triticum aestivum | reverse complement strand
GTCCCGAGGCTATTTTAGGTGCTGCGTCACCTTATTATTGGGCCAGGCCCATGTAATTTCGAAATACATAAGTATAGGCTATTTTTAGAGTCCGTATGTGTGGGGAAACAAGAGATAGGGTTGATTTCGGACTCCTCCACCAAGGGCCACGAAATTCCCCCCTCTTCCTCCATATATACAGCCCTTAGGGCATCGTTTAGACTTTGGGTTTTGTTTAGATTAAAAGTTCGCCATAGCTGCAACTTCGCGTACTTCGTTTGTGTTCAACGACCAGACAAAGGCGTCACAGAACCCCACCTTGATCAATAAAGCTTTCATCTTATATTCGCAATATCCAGATTGCAATCTTAGTTTCTTGCTTGTTCTTCGTTTGCTCGCAGGAAACAGACCCTCGTGGTCAGGTTGATCGTGCTCCGGCGTGGTCAATAACCTCTCGGAGTTGGTTTAGCGATTGCTAAGGCGCAACGTCGTGCATGTTTGTAGTCGGATCGTCAAAGTCGACTTCCACCAAAGCGAAATCCACCATCTCATCGAAAGACGGGACACCTTGGCCTCTATCAAGTGGTATCAGATTTCCAGGTTGCTCGGTGAGATTTTACAGTTTTTCGTAGTTTAGATCGAGTCTGTTCTTCATACCTATAGTCCACGAAAAAGCCACAAAAAAAATTAGGGTTAGTTCATCATATCCGAACCAATCTGAGCCTTGCATAATCTTTTTAGGGTTTTGCTTTGTTGAATTTGCGGTTGCATCGTCGTGTCTAGTTGCTGGTCTTAGAGTCTAGTCTTTTAGAGTTTCGAGTTCTGGTCATAAGTTGTCACGCCGCCGCCGCACCATCATCATCGCCCCTGCCATCTACCACCACCGCACCGAATCCGTATCCATATACCACCACCAATCCGTGTCCATATACCACCACCGATCCATATCCATATACTACCACCGCTACCACCACCGTTGCCATATACCACCACCATATATCCACCACCAATCCGAGTTC
>NW_025295455.1:0-998 GCF_018294505.1 Triticum aestivum | reverse complement strand
AAACGGATGCGTCGGGTCTACACGGATGGGGTGTAGCCGTGGGTTTGGCCCGGATGTTGCTTCCAGGTGTCCCTCTGTGCTGACCTGACACAATCGGGTGGAGAGGTCCACTGGTCAAAGTCCTTCCGTGGAAAGTCAAAGGGCTAGATCTCGTGGTCAACCGCTCGAGGGTTAGGCGGGAAGGGGGCTCTGGGGGGTAGCAATGCCACCGGAGCATCGCACCGGCCCCTCATACATGCGTGGTGGTGTTGTGGCATGTCCGAAGAGGCGGCGCGCGTCTCCGGGGTGTGGCCCCCTTCACGGACGGCGATGACACAGTAGTAGACGTTCTGCGGTAACGGTGCGGCGTGAATATTATTAAATACTCGGATCGCGATAAAATCATGAAATTTTTACATGACATGGGCACATGTGCTATAGGAGCGATGGTATTGTTTTCATAATTTTTGGTGATGGTGAAGTATCCGAACACTTCCCTCTATGCGGATTGCCCTTCACATGTCTACGACTGTGGCCGGCGGCCTCCGTGGGCTAGCATGCCGCCAATCTTGCGTGCACGGCTTCTCACAACTCTGAGTGTTTTTCGGAGGTTGCAAACGCCCGGCACGCGTCTTCGGGGCGTGGCCCCCCTCACCGTCGGCGCCGCCGCCGGCACCTGGAGGGGGAAACGGACCCGTCTGGTCTACACGGAGGGGATGTAGCTGTGGATTTGGCCCGTATGTTGCTCCCAGGTGTCCCTCTGTGCTGACCTGATACAACCGGGTGGAGAGGTCCACTGTTTGAAGCCCGTCCATGGAAAGTCAAAGGGCTAGATCTCGTGGTCAACCACTCCAGGGTTAGGCGGGACGGGGGCCCGAGGGGGGCGGGGGGTAGGAATGCCACGGGAGCGTCGCATAGGCCCCTCATACATGTGGGGTGGTGTTGTGGCATTTTCGAAGAGGCGGCACGTGTCTCCGGGATGTGGCCCCCCTCACGAACGGCGGCGCCGCCGACACCTG
>NW_025295454.1:0-998 GCF_018294505.1 Triticum aestivum | reverse complement strand
CATTCCCATCCTGTCCTAGCGTAACGCGAGTCGAGGGGGACGTCGTCGCGGTAGCGACGACGGACGCCGAGACGAGCACGTGACACCATTCCCACCCTGTCTTTGCGTAACGCGAGTCGAGGCGGACGTCGTCGCGGTAGCGACGACGGATGCCGAGACGAGCACGTGACACCACTGCCACCCTGTCTTAGCGTAACGTGAGTCGAGGCGGACGTCATCGCGGTAGCGACGACGGACGCCGAGACGAGCACGCGACGCCACGGCCACCCTATCTATCTTAGGGTTACGCGAGTCGAGGCGGACGTCGTCGCAGTAGCGACGACGTAAAAATGTTGGTGTTTTAAAAATTTGGTAGAAATTTCAGAAAATGTTGTTCATTTCAAAAAATGTTCGTGTTTTAAAAAATGTTCTTGTTTTCCTAAAAAAATTCACAAATTCAAAAGTTGTTCATTTCTATAAATATGTTCTTGCTTTTTAGATTTTCTTATTAATTTAAAACTCGTTCGTAGTAGATCAATTTAATGTCGATTCAACCGAAAAGCATTAGATCAATTTACTTCAGTAAGCTATTTTTTGTTTAACTAAATTTTATTTCTGGATAGTATTAACCGAAAAGCATTAGATCAATTTACTTCAGTAAGTTATTATAGGGTTACGCGAGTCGAGGCGGTCGTCGTCGCGGTAGCGACGACGGACGCTGAGACGAGCACGTGACACCACTGCCACCCTGTCTTAGCGTAACGCGAGTCGAGGCGGACGTCGTCACGGTAGCAACGACGGACGCCGAGACGAGCACGTGACACCACTGCCACCCTGTCTTAGCGTAACGCGAGTCGAGGCGGACGTCGTCGCAGTAGGGGACGACGGATGCCGAGACGAGCACGTGACACCATTCCCACCCTGTCTATCTTACGGTTACGCGAGTCGAGGCGGACGTCGTCGCGGTAGCGACGTCGGACGCCGAGACGAGCACGTGACACCACTCCCAACCTGTCTTA
>NW_025295453.1:0-998 GCF_018294505.1 Triticum aestivum | reverse complement strand
TAGAGTCCGTATGTGTGGGGAAACAAGAGATAGGGTTGATTTCGGACCCCTCCACCAAGGGCCACGAAATTCCCCCCCTCTTCCTCCATATATACAGCCCTTAGGGCATCGTTTAGACTTTGGGTTTTGTTTAGATTAAAAGTTCGCCATAGCTGCAACTTCGCGTACTTCGTTTGTGTTCAACGACCAGACAAAGGCGTCACAGAACCCCACCTTGATCAATAAAGCTTTCATCTTATATTCGCAATATCCAGATTGCAATCTTAGTTTCTTGCTTGTTCTTCGTTTGCTCGCAGGAAACAGACCCTCGTGGTCAGGTTGATCGTGCTCCGGCGTGGTCAATAACCTCTCGGAGTTGGTTTAGCGATTGCTAAGGCGCGACGTCCTCACACGTTCGTAGTCGGATCGTCAAAGTCGATTTCCACCAAAGCGATATCTATCATCTCATCGAAAGACGGGACACCTTTGCCTCTATCAAGTGGTATCAGAGTTCCAGGATGCTCGGTGAGATTTTACAGTTTTTCGTAGTTTAGATCGAGTCTGTTCTTCATACCTACAGTCCACGAAAAAGCCACAAAAAAAATTAGGGTTAGTTCATCATATCCGAACCAATCTGAGCCTTTGCATAATCTTTTTAGGGTTTTGCTTTGTTGAATTTGCGGTTGCATCGTCGTGTCTAGTTGCTGGTCTTAGAGTCTAGTCTTTTAGAGTTTCGAGTTCTGGTCATAAGTTGTCATGCCGCCGCCGCACCATCATCATCGCCCCTGCCATCTACCACCACCGCTCCGAATTCGTATCCATATACCACCACCAATCCGTGCCCATATACCACCACCGATCCATATCCATATACTACCACCGCTACCACCACCGCTGCCATATACCACCACCATATATCCACCACCAATCCGAGTTCCTTGCTTATTAGGTTTGTTTTCGGGATCCATCTAGATTCCGATTCGTGTTTCCTTGCCGGAGTAGGTTTCGGAAAAAAAAAG
>NW_025295452.1:0-998 GCF_018294505.1 Triticum aestivum | reverse complement strand
GAGCACTCCACCACAACAACCCCATTCAAGATGGCTATGCTCGTGTCACGGTGGAGGACATAGTCCAAGGGTTTGAGGACCTGGAGATTGACATTGCTACACCTGAAGGGGAGAAAATACTTGGAGATGTCAAGCGCCATTTCATTCTATGGCAAAAGAAGTTTATCAAGTTTCCAGGCGAGGCGCCAAGGACAACAAGTCCACCCCCCTACGGTGGTGGTGGTGGCGGTGGCGGTGGTGGTGGTGGTGGTGGTGGTGGCGGTTCACCTACACCTCCGTCACGTCAGCCGACGCCGCCCCCCAGTCCACAATGTCCGGCGGGTGATCAGCCGCCGCCCCCCAGTCCTCGTCCGGCGGGTGATCAGACGCCGCCCCCCAATCCACCTCCGGCAAAGAAGCAGAAGCAGTCCTGGATTATTAACCCGGACCCTTATGTACCTAAGACCACAAAGGTACCGGAGCCATCACCGAAGCCTCTCCCCACAAGGCCTTGGGAACATAGTGCCGAGGAAGTCGACGCGGCCGCGGCTGCTGATTTGGAGAAATGGAAGGTGGACTGCAAGAAGAAAAGAGAGCCCGAGCCCAAGCCAGTATTTTCTGATGAGCAAAAGAAGTGGGCTAAGTCATTTTTGAGCACACCGTCCCAAGCCGCGAAGAATCTGCCTAACGACTATGCACGTGAACTTCGCAGGCAGGCACTCATGTTCAAGGAGAACAAAGAGCGGGAGAAGGCCGAAAGTAAAAAAAGCGGGAAACAAGTTGCCCAGCTCGGGGAACAAAGTAAACAATCGATTGCCCCGCTTATAGTGGAAGCCTTCTGTCCGGATGCCCCCGAGATCATACAAGCTGCGGCAGCACAGGGATTGACTGTAACGAGTGCCAGAGAACAAGCGGCCAACTTAGGTATTACTCTTCATGAACTGTTAGGCCTTGATGAGGCGCCAGTGAAGGAGGTAGTAATTACATATGTCAAGAATGGGCCTCTCGTCGAGCCTGCG
>NW_025295451.1:0-998 GCF_018294505.1 Triticum aestivum | reverse complement strand
GGTCTGTTCAGCTCACACACCCATCTGGCAAGATAGCCATTGTCTCCACTAGAGTTGCAAAGCGTCAGCTCTATTCCCTTAATGCCAGCCCTCTTCCAGACCTTGAAGATATCCCGGTAGTCCGTGACTTTCCGGATGTCTTTCCAGAGGAACTGCCAGGTGTTCCGCCTGACAGAGATGTAGAGTTCGTCATAGATCTTATCCCAGGAACAGCTCCAATCTCCCGGAGACCCTACAAGATGGCACCCTTAGAACTAGCCGAGCTTAAGAAACAACTCGATGAGTCCTTGCAAAAGGGTTTCATCCGTCCTAGTTCTTCTCCTTGGGCTTGCCCCGTCCTCTTTGTCAAGAAGAAAGACGGTACGGACCGGATGGTCGTTGATTATCGTCCCGTTAATTTGGTCACGATAAAGAACAAGTATCCGCTCCCCAGGATCAACGACCTGTATGATCAGCTCGCTGGATCCTCAGTCTTCTCCAAGATGGATTTAAGATTAGGCTACCATCAAATCAAGATCATAAACGGGGACATTCCCAAGACAGCTTTTGTCACTTGTTATGGCCAGTACGAGTACACGGTCATGTCCTTTGGTCTAACCAACGCCCCAGCTACATTCTCCCGCTTGATGAACTCGATCTTCATGGAGTACTTAGATAAGTTCGTCGTGGTTTACCTCGATGATATTCTTATTTACTCGAAGAACGAGGAAGAGCATGCCGAACATCTTAGACTTGTTTTAGAAAAACTCAGAGAACACCGCCTTTATGCCAAGTTCTCCAAGTGTGAATTTTGGTTGCCAGAAGTGACCTACCTAGGCCACGTAATCTCTGGTAAGGGCATTGCTGTCAATCCCGAGAGAGTTCAAGCCGTTCTCGATTGGACTCCACCTGAGACCGTGAAACAAGTTAGGAGTTTCCTTGGTCTAGCCAGCTATTGTCGCCGCTTTGTTGAAAACTTCTCCAAAGTAGCCAAACCCCTCACGGAACTTCTCAAGAAA
>NW_025295450.1:0-998 GCF_018294505.1 Triticum aestivum | reverse complement strand
AATTTGGTGTAATGCATCCGGGAACGAAAGGAGGAGCTACCATCACCGACGGTCGAATATATACACCACGTGAGCTGAGAGTTTTCACGAAAGACTCGACAGACCGATAGTCAACCCGTGATGAATAATAATGATCTAATTTATTTTTTTGTATATATATTTAATTGTACAAGTTTAATCTTTGAATTATGAACATAGGAAATGTTGTATTCGGACGACGAAAGTCTCCCGGAGGAGTGCGGCTGGTGCAACGACGAACGAGGTCTGTGGCCTCACCTGGACGAAGATCGGCGCTTTTGCATTAAGCTCCAGGAGACCTTCGATGTTGAAATGGTACGCAACGACGACAAGTGTTTTTTTCGTAATTAATTAAGCACGACTTCAACTATTTCAACGTGTAATTTTCATCTTTTACAATTTGACTAGCTTATCCCATGCCATGCAAGACGCCATGTCTTGAAGAGGATGGGTTTTGAAGACCATGAAAATTTTGAAACAAAGAAAATTCACCTAAGGAGCCATCATGGTATGGATTTGAAAGTAAATCTGTACAATTCTCAGAGCGTAACCCATTTTGGTTGCCCAAATTGGGAAGCACTTTGCAAGATGTATGGTTTTTATGAGAATATGCTTGTCACCATGGATCTTGGTGATCCTGACATCGAGCAAGACAATATGGACATTTGGGTCCTTGTTGATACGCTTCCAATTCTACCGCTATGTGAGTTTCTCAAACATAGTTATTAACTAATTTATATTGTTCATTTCAAAATAGTTGACAGCTTATTCCCATTGACAGCTTATTTTCATTCTTCAAACAATGTGCGAAAGATGATAGACAAAACCCACTACACCGATGGCTCCGAATTAACTTATCAGGAGAAAAATCATCTGATCGCATTTTGTACTGACCTTGAGAATTACAATACCTATTATGATACTCCTCCAAATTATGGTCAATACGTGCCACTAGTGCACGTGTTGTACCATGGTAACTT
>NW_025295449.1:0-998 GCF_018294505.1 Triticum aestivum | reverse complement strand
TGAAGGTGGGGAAGGGTTAGGTGAAGGTGAAGAAGAGGCACATGATGAGCCCGCTGATGATCTTGGTCGGACCATTGCTGATGCACGGAGACGCTGCGAAACTGACAAGGATAGGGAGAATTTGGATCGCATGTTAGAGGATCACAAAAAGTCGTTGTATCCAGGATGCGATAATAGTCTGAAAAAGCTAGGCTGCACACTGGATTTGCTAAAATGGAAGGCACAGGAAGGTGTAGGTGACTCATCATTTGAAAATTTGCTGAAAATGTTGAAGAATATGTTTCCGAAGAATAACGAGTTGCCCGCCAGTACGTACGAAGCAAAGAAGGTTGTCTGCCCTCTAGGTTTAGAGGTTCTGAAGATACATGCATGCATTAACGACTGTATCCTCTACCGCGGTGAATACGAGAATTTGAATGAATGCCCTGTATGCACTGCATTGCGTTATAAGATTAGAGGCGATGACCCTGGTGACGATGTTGAGGGCGAGAAACCCAGGAAGAGGGTTCCCGCCAAGATGATGTGGTATGCTCCTATAATACCACGGTTGAAACGTCTGTTCATGAACAAAAAGCATGCCAAGTCGTTGCGATGGCACAAAGAGGACCGTAAGTCCGACGGGGAGTTGAGACACCCCGCTGATGGAACGCAATGGAGAAAGATCGACAGAGTGTTCAAAGATTTTGCAGCTGACGCAAGGAACATAAGATTTGGTCTAAGTACTGATGGCATGAATCCTTTTGGCGAGCAGAGCTCCAGCCATAGCACCTGGCCCGTGACTCTATGCATCTACAACCTTCCTCCTTGGTTGTGCATGAAGCGGAAGTTCATTATGATGCCAGTGCTCATCCAAGGTCCAAAGCAACCCGGGAACGACATCGATGTGTACCTAAGGCCATTAGTTGATGAACTTTTACAGTTGTGGGCCAGACCTGGTGTACGTGTCTGGGATGAGCACAAAGGAGAGGAATTTGACCTACGAGCGTTGCTTTTTGTAA
>NW_025295448.1:0-998 GCF_018294505.1 Triticum aestivum | reverse complement strand
GCACATGCTATGCGGGTGAAATGATGATACCATGCCAAGTTTCAACATTTTCACAGTTTATTTTGTAGTGATTTTCAATTTCACGGTCATTTAGCTCTCTAAACAATTAGGTAAATGACTGAAAAACAACAAATGATGTCAGAACATGTTGGAAATTGATGACATCGCTTTGAATGCTGCATACTAAACACAAAAGAAGTCCTGAGTTCAAATAAGTTTAAAAAACATTGAAGTGCCCGTGTAAGAGATGAGTTCTCGTCCGAAACCCTGATACTCCGAAAGAGATTGTCTAGTTTGTACACGAAGTGCGTCCAGTTTTTGCCGTGACCCTCTCTACTCTTTCGCACATGCTATGCGGGTGAAATGATGATACCATGCCAAGTTTCAAAAATTTTACAGTTTATCTTGCAGTGATTTTCAATTTCATGGTCATTTAGCTCTCTAAACAATTAGGTAAATTACTGAAAAACAACAAATAATGTCAGAACATGTTGGAAATTGATGACGTTGCTTTGAATGCTGCATACTGAACACAAGAGAAGTCCAGAGTTCAAATAAGTTGAAAAAACGTTGAAGTGCCCGTGTAACAGATGAGTTCTCGTCCGAAACCCTGATACTCCCAAAGAGATTGTCCAGTTTGTACACGAAGTGCGTCCAGTTTTTGCCGTGACCCTCTCTACTCTTTCGCACATGCTATGCGGGTGAAATGATGATACCGTGCCAAGTTTCAACATTTTCACAGTTCATTTTGTAGTGATTTTCAATTTCACGGTCATTTAGCACTCTAAACAATTAGGTAAATGACTGAAAAACTACAAATGATGTCATAACATGTTGGAAATTGATGACGTCGCTTTGAATGCTGCATACTGAACACAAAAGAAGTCCGAAGTTTAAATAAGTTTAAAAAACATTGAAGTGCCCGCGTAACAGATGAGTTCTCGTCCCAAACCCTGATACTCCGAAAGAGATTCTCCAGTTTGTACACGAAGTGCGTC
>NW_025295447.1:0-998 GCF_018294505.1 Triticum aestivum | reverse complement strand
GAAGTGATCCTGAACTCCTACTTACGTCATTCATAACTCAAACCGTGTTCACTTACCGGACTCCGCCGAGAAGAGACCATCACGGCTACACACCCGGTTGATTTATTTTAATTGGGTCAAGTGACAAGTTCTCTACAACCGGACATTAACAAATTCCCATCTGCCTCATAACCGCGGGCACGGCTTTCGAAAGATAATACCCTGCAGGGGTGTCCCAACTTAGCCCATTATAAGCTCTCACGGTCAACGAAGGATAAACCTTCTCCCGGAAAGACCCGATCAGTCTCGGAATCCCGGTTTACAAGACATTTCGACAATGGTAAAACAAGACCAGCAAAGCCGCCCGAATGTGCCGACAAATCCCGATAGGAGCTGCACATATCTTGTTCTCAGGGCACACCGGATGAGCAGTCCGTACAACTAAAACCAATCATCGAGTTTCCCCAAGGTGGCGCTGCAAAGGGCTCTAGTTTGGACCAGCATTCAGAGGAACACTGGCCCGGGGGGGGGGGAGGGGGTTAAATAAAAATGACCCTCGGGCTCGCGAAAACCCGGGGGAAAAGCTTAGGTGGCAAATGGTAAAACCAAAGTTGGGCCTTGCTGGAGGAGTTTTATTCAAGGCAAACTATCAAGGGGGTCCCATAAATCACCCAACCGCGTAAGGAACGCAAACTCAAGGAACATAATACCGGTATGACAGAAACTAGGGCGGCAAGAGTGGAACAAAACGCCAGGCATAAGGCCGAGCCTTCCACCCTTTACCAAAATATATAGATGCATTAATTAAATAAGATATATTGTGATATCCCAAAGTATCCATGTTCCAACATGGAACAAACTTCAACTTCACCTGCAACTAGCAACGCTATAAGAAGGGTTGAGCAAAAGCGGTAACTTAGCCAAACAACGGTTTGCTAGGAAAGGATGGTTAGAGGCTGACATGGCAATATGGGAGGCATGATATAGCAAGTGGTAGGTAGCGCAGCATGGCAATAGAA
>NW_025295446.1:0-998 GCF_018294505.1 Triticum aestivum | reverse complement strand
GACTTACCGCACTCGTGCAAAATAATAAAACACGGTAAATATATTACTTACACGTGCGTTTTGTTTTGCAAGCGGCGCGAAAAAAATTAAAAAGGGAATGCAACACGAGGACTTCCCAGGAGGTCACCCATCCTAGTACTACTCTCGCCCAAGCACGCTTAACTTCGGAGTTCTGATGGGATCCGGTGCTTTAGTGCTGGTATGATCGCATCCGACATGTTACCCCGGTCTTCGTCCCTTATCCTTGCCCCTCCCAGCTCCACTACAAAGACGATTGCACATTGCTTTGGCCGCTCCCTCTCAACCAGGGAGACGAGTTTAACGCGGTTTCCACCCCTCCCTCTCAACCGCACCAGTGCACGCTTGCCGCGCCACAACGCCGACGCTGGACCCGTGAATCGTGAGCACCCAGCTATGACTTACCGCACTCGTGCAAAATAATAAAACACGGTAAATATATTACTTACACGTGCGTTTTGTTTTGCAAGCGGCGCGAAAAAAATTAAAAAGGAAATGCAACACGAGGACTTCCCAAGAGGTCACCCATCCTAGTACTACTCTCGCCCAAGCACGCTTAACTTCGGAGTTCTGATGGGATCCGATGGTTTAGTGCTGGTATGATCGCATCCGACATGTTACCCCGGTCTTCGTCCCTTATCCTTGCCCCTCCCAGCTCCACTACAAAGACGATTGCACATTGCTTTGGCCGCTCCCTCTCAACTACGGAGACGAGTTTAACGCGGTTTCCACCCCTCCCTCTCAACCGCACCAGTGCACGCTTGCCGCGCCACAACGCCGACGCTGGACCCGTGAATCGTGAGCACCCAGCTATGACTTACCGCACTCGTGCAAAATAATAAAACACGGTAAATATATTACTTACACGTGCGTTTTGTTTTGCAAGCGGCGCGAAAAAAATTAAAAAGGGAATGCAACACGAGGACTTCCCAGGAGGTCACCCATCCTAGTACTACTCTCGCCCAAGCACGCTTAACTTC
>NW_025295445.1:0-998 GCF_018294505.1 Triticum aestivum | reverse complement strand
GTTTGCCGTCGTATCAAAGCAGAACATCAAAGGCCTGCTGGAACTCTGCAACCTATCTCTATTCCTGAATGGAAATGGGACCATGTTGAGATGGACTTCGTCACTGGATTTCCCAAATCGCAGAAAGGTAATGATGCTATTCTTGTCGTCATTGACCGGCTTTCCAAAGTTGCACATTTCCTGGCAGTCAAAGAAACGATCACTGCTAGCCAGTTGGCAACGCTCTATATGTCCAGGATTGTTTCACTCCACGGTATTCCATTGGTTATCAGTTCAGACCGTGGCAGCTTATTCACTTCAAGATTCTGGGCAAGTTTCCAAGAAGCTATGGGCACTCATCTGTCATTTAGTACTGCGTTTCATCCTCAATCGCAAGGACAAGTTGAACGCGTCAATCAAGTTCTCGAAGACATGCTTCGAGCTTGCGTTATTTCCTTCGGCAAGAAATGGGAGGAATCTCTCCCGTATGCTGAGTTCTCCTATAATAATAGCTATCAAGCTAGTCTGAAGATGGCCCCCTTCGAAGTGTTATATGGACGAAAGTGTCGAACCCCCCTGAACTGGTCAGAAACTGGGGAACGTCCACTCTTCGGTCCGGATATTATCCAAGATGCCGAAGAACAAGTCCGCATTATTCGCGAGAATCTCAAGACTGCTCAGTCACGTCAGAAGAGTCAGTATGACCGTCATCATAAAGACATGGTCTATCAACCTGGCGAAAAGGCTTATCTTCGAGTCACACCTATGAAGGGTGCTCACCGCTTCGGGATCAAGGGCAAACTAGCTCCTCGCTATATTGGCCCATTCACTATTCTCGAAAGGCGTGGAAAAGTGGCATACCAACTGGAACTACCGCCGAACCTTTCTCAGGTTCACGATGTGTTCCATGTGTCACAGCTCCGCCGTTGCTTCAAGAATCCAATCCGAGCTGTGGATCACGAAGTGCTCGAATTGCAGCAAGACCTCTCCTATAAGGAGCATCCGGTCCGCATTCTCGA
>NW_025295444.1:0-998 GCF_018294505.1 Triticum aestivum | reverse complement strand
ATAGACGGAGGGAGCTGCAACAACTTGGCTAGCATGGAGATGGTGGAGAAGCTTTCTCTCACCACAAGACCACATCCACATCCTTACTACATCCAATGGTTCAACAACAGCGGCAAGGTTAAGGTAACACGTACTGTTCGTGTGCATTTTAGTATCTCTACATATGCTGCTTATGTTGATTGTGATGTGGTACCTATGCAAGCATGTTCCTTATTACTTGGTAGACCATGGCAATTTGATAAAAATTCTGTACACCATGGTAGAAACAATCACTATACTCTTGTTCATAAGGATAAAAATATTACTTTGCTTCCTATGACTCCTGATTCCATTTTGAAAGATGATATTAATAGAGCTAATAAAGCACAACAGGAGAAGAATAAGAGTGAAAATCAGATTGTGGCAAAAGAATTTGAGCAACAAATGAAGCCTAATAATCAACCATCTAGTGTTGCTTCTGAAATTAAATTGAAAAGTGCATGTTTATTTGCCACCAAATCTGATATTGATGAGCTAGATTTTAGCAAATCTGTTTGCTATGCTTTTGTGTGCAAAGAGGCATTATTTTCATTTGAGGACGTGCCTTCCTCTTTGCCTCCTGCTGTCACTAACATTTTGCAGGAGTTCGCTGACGTTTTTCCACAAGACGTGCCACCGGGATTACCGCCTATTCGAGGGATTGAGCATCAGATTGACTTAATTCCCGGTGCTTCACTACCAAACCGTGCACCATACCGTACCAATCCAGAGGAGACGAAGGAGATTATGCGTCAAGTACAAGAGCTTCTCGACAAAGGTTATATACGCGAATCCCTTAGTCCTTGTGCTGTTCCTATTATTCTAGTGCCGAAAAAGGATGGTACATCACGTATGTGTGTTGATTGTAGAGGCATTAATAATATTACTATTCGTTATCGTCATACTATTCCTAGGCTAGATGATATGCTTGATGAATTGAGTGGCTCTACAATATTCTCCAAAGTTGATTTGCGTAGTGG
>NW_025295443.1:0-998 GCF_018294505.1 Triticum aestivum | reverse complement strand
GTGAAGTTTTTTGTAACGTATCAATAAGATAGAGCCATGCTACGTGTTGTTTCAGGCCCTAAATAAACGCGGACACTTAAAAAATCTGTCGGGCAGGCAGATTCACATCTCTTACAACCCACACAATCTTCGGTTCTCGGCGCGGAAGCAATTTGCTTGGCTTTACATCCATCCCAGGGTATCATTTCTAATACATCTGTTGGACAAGCTCGTACACATTGAGTGCATCCTATACATGTATCGTAAATTTTTACGGAATGTGACATTGGATCTATAAATTTTTCTTTTCAACATAAAATTTTTCGATCTGGTAAAAATGAAATTAGTACTATAATGAGTCATATGTATTGTAGACACCAGACGAAGCAATGGTTTATCCAAACTTCAAAAATAAAAATCTATTTTTTAATCTGTTTGTGAGAAAGCGTGAAGAGAGCCAAGAGACTTTAATTTTGGATTTCAACAATAAGAAATAAGATCTTACAGGGTATCAAACCTATATAGTTTTTGCTTCAAAGAAATAGAAATATCATGAAATAGAAATATCATCATATAGAGTCAGGGAATGGAATAGAGTCAGCGAATGAAGCATATTCATTAACAACTCCATTTACGGATCAAAAATGAAAAAAAAGAAAGCATTGCCTTCTTTACTATATCTTGTATTTATCGTACTTTTGCCTTGGGGGGTCTCTTCCTCATTTAACAAATGTCTGGAACTTTGGATTAAGAATTGGTGGAATACCAGGCAATCCGAAACTCTCTTAACTGATATTCAAGAGAAAAGGATTCTAGAAAGATTCATAGAATTAGAAGAACTTTCTCTCTTGGACGAGATGATAAAAGGGAAACTAAAGACACATGTACAAAAACCTCCTACAGGAATACACAAGGAAATAATACAATGGGTCAAAATAAATAATGAGGATCATCTCCATACCATTTTGCATTTCTCGACAAATATAATCTGTTTGGCTATTCTAAGTGGTTCTTTTTTT
>NW_025295442.1:0-998 GCF_018294505.1 Triticum aestivum | reverse complement strand
CTCTAGAGACAGCTACATTCACTTTAAATAGGGCACCGTATAAATCCGTTGAGACGACACCGTATGAATTATGGTTTGGAAAGAAACCTAAGCTGTCGTTTCTAAAAGTTTGGGGATGCGATGCTTATGTCAAGAAACTTCAACCTGAAAAGCTCGAACCCAAGTCGGAAAAATGCGTATTCATAGGATACCCTAAGGAAACTGTCGGGTATACCTTCTACTTAAGATCCGAAGGCAAGATCTTTGTTGCCAAGAACGGATGCTTTCTGGAAAAAGAGTTTCTCTCGAAAGAAGTAAGTGGGAGGAAAGTAGAACTCGATGAAGTACTACCTCTTGAGCGGGAAAGTGGCGCAGCGCAGGAAACCGTTCCTGTGATGCCCACACCAACTGAAGAGGAAAACAATGATGATGATCAAGGTACTTCGGATCAAGTTACTACTGAACTTCGTAGGTCCACAAGGACACGTTCCGCACCAGAGTGGTACGGCAACCCTGTCCTGGAAATCATGTTGTTAGACAACAATGA
Source organism: Triticum aestivum (assembly GCF_018294505.1). Classification (NCBI taxonomy): domain Eukaryota; kingdom Viridiplantae; phylum Streptophyta; class Magnoliopsida; order Poales; family Poaceae; genus Triticum; species Triticum aestivum. Next base: position 472 of record NW_025295442.1, on the reverse strand, counting down.
ACCTTCGAACTGTGAAGAAGAGATGGCGGGCCCGGATTCCAACAAATGGCTTGAAGCCATGAAATCCGAGATAGAATCCATGTATGAAAACAAAGTATGGACTTTGACAGACTTGCCCGATGATCGGCGAGCGATAGAAAACAAATGGATTTTTAAGAAGAAGACGGACGCGGATGGTAATGTTACCATTTATAAGGCTCGACTTGTCGCTAAGGGTTATCGACAAGTTCAAGGGATTGACTACGACGAGACTTTCTCTCCCGTAGCGAAGCTGAAGTCCGTCCGAATCATGTTAGCAATTGCCGCATACTATGATTATGAGATATGGCAGATGGACGTCAAAACAGCATTCCTTAACGGGCATCTTAAGGAAGAACTGTATATGATGCAGCCGGAAGGTTTTGTCGATCCTCGGAACGCTAACAAAGTATGCAAGCTCCAGCGATCCATTTATGGACTGGTGCAAGCATCT
>NW_025295441.1:0-998 GCF_018294505.1 Triticum aestivum | reverse complement strand
AACCACTCTTCTGCAGGTGTTTGCCCATTTCAGCCTCTGTCCTCTTTTCCCAATTGCCGCACCGTAAACAGGGGCACCAGGTTTTCCTCTGGCCATTTGCAAATGCGGCTCGCACAAACCCCTTGGTTTTTGTGAACCATTCAGTGCTCCATTTGTTCTGACCAGTGTGACCGGTGTACATCCACGCACGATCACTCATCTTGACTTTCAGAGCTACTAGACACACAACAAATATATATATATATAATTCACCATGTATATATTCATCAGTTGATCTACTTTGTCAATTTTATTACGTCCATGCAACCTACACTCTAATAGGTAATGATAGGTCCTAATCCCACCCGAGTATGTTTAGATTGGGTTCATTTTCCCATGCTATGCTCCGGATCCTACGCAAAATTTCGGCAGCACCTCCCCGCTGTTCTCCTGATACACGTCTCTGCAATAAATAGAGAGGATGTGTACCCGGAGAACAACAGGGGAGGCACTGATGAAATTTATGCGTCGGATCCGGAGCAAAGCATATGGGAAAACGAACCCAATCTAAACATACTCGGGCTGTCCATGGATAGCGTTGGACAATTCGAAAGAATCAAGGTTATAAATATGCAAATGCATGCATATTTATAACTATGACGCTTTCGAACGGGAGACACATATTGGTTACGCATACTGATGATTCAAGACACATATATAGCTAGCTATCAGGTTTCATCGGAATAGATCAAATAATTAATGGGGGAGGAGGACATGTCATTTGTGCTCACCCACGAACGAAGGGGCAGAGCTCGCCAAACGCACGGCGAGGTCGTCGAACACCAAACCTCGCAGCGATGAAACAACTGCACATTTAAAACTACCCGATCAACACAATTATATATGATGTTTTTCATAACAAAATCGAAAGATATATGACCTAACTAATAATTCACAAATATATGACCCCGTCGGCTTCTGGAAGGCCAAAGAACACCTTTTCGGGAGGTGTCGGGGGT
>NW_025295440.1:0-998 GCF_018294505.1 Triticum aestivum | reverse complement strand
AGTCCATACTTTGTTCTCATACATGGATCCCATCTCAGATTTCATGGCTTCAAGCCACTTTGCGGAATCTGGGCTCACCATCGCTTCTTCATAGTTCGTAGGTTCATCATGATCTAGTAGCATGACCTCCAGAACAGGATTACCGTACCACTCTGGTGCGGATCTTACTCTGGTTGATCTACGAGGTTCAGCAGTATCTTGATCTGAAGTTTCATGATCATTATCATTGGCTTCCTCACTAACTGGTGTAGGTGTCACTGAAACAGTTTTCTGTGATGAACTACTTTCCAGTAAGGGAGCGGGTACAGTTACCTCGTCAAGTTCTACTTTCCTCCCACTCACTTCTTTCGAGAGAAACTCCTTCTCTAGAAATGATCCATTCTTAGCAACGAATGTCTTGCCTTCGGATCTGTGATAGAAGGTGTACCCAACAGTTTCCTTTGGGTATCCTATGAAGACACATTTCTCCGATTTGGGTTCGAGCTTATAAGGTTGAAGCTTTTTCACATAAGCATCGCAGCCCAAACTTTAAGAAACGACAACTTTGGTTTCTTGCCAAACCACAGTTCATAAGGCGTCGTCTCAACGGATTTTGATGGTGCCCTATTTAACGTGAATGCGGCTGTCTCTAAAGCATATCCCCAAAAAGATAGCGGTAAATCAGTAAGAGACATCATAGATCGCACCATATCTAGTAAAGTACGATTACGACGTTCGGACACACCATTACGCTGTGGTGTTCCGGGTGGCGTGAGTTGCGAAACTATTCCACAGTTTTTCAAATGTACACCAAACTCGTAACTCAAATATTCTCCTCCACGATCAGATCGTAGAAACTTTATTTTCTTGTTACGATGATTTTCAACTTCACTCTGAAATTCTTTGAACTTTTCAAATGTTTCAGACTTATGTTTCATTAAGTAGATATACCCATATTTGCTTAAATCATCTGTGAAGGTGAGAAAATAACGATATCCGCCACGAGCCTCAATATTCAT
>NW_025295439.1:0-998 GCF_018294505.1 Triticum aestivum | reverse complement strand
CGAGGACTTCCCAGGAGGTCACCCATCCTAGTACTACTCTCGCCCAAGCACGCTTAACTTCGGAGTTCTGATGGGATCCGGTGCTTTAGTGCTGGTATGATCGCATCCGACATGTTACCCCGGTCTTCGTCCCTTATCCTTGCCCCTCCCAGCTCCACTACAAAGACGATTGCACATTGCTTTGGCCGCTCCCTCTCAACTACGGAGACGAGTTTAACGCGGTTTCCACCCCTCCCTCTCAACCGCACTAGTGCACGCTTGCCGCGCCACAACGCCGACGCTGGACCCGTGAATCGTGAGCACCCAGCTATGACTTACCGCACTCGTGCAAAATAATAAAACACGGTAAATATATTACTTACACGTGCGTTTTGTTTTGCAAGCGGCGCGAAAAAAATTAAAAAGGGAATGCAACACGAGGACTTCCCAGGAGGTCACCCATCCTGCAAAATAATAAAACACGGTAAATATATTACTTACACGTGCGTTTTGTTTTGCAAGCGGCGCGAAAAAAATTAAAAAGGGAATGCAACACGAGGACTTCCCAGGAGGTCACCCATCCTAGTACTACTCTCGCCCAAGCACGCTTAACTTCAGAGTTCTGATGGGATCCGGTGCTTTAGTGCTGGTATGATCGCATCCGACATGTTACCCCGGTCTTCGTCCCTTATCCTTGCCCCTCCCAGCTCCACTACACAGACGATTGCACATTGCTTTGGCCGCTCCCTCTCAACTACGGAGACGAGTTTAACGCGGTTTCCACCCCTACCTCTCAACCGCACCAGTGCACGCTTGCCGCGCCACAACGCCGACGCTGGACCCGTGAATCGTGAGCACCCAGCTATGACTTACCGCACTCGTGCAAAATAATAAAACACGGTAAATATATTACTTACACGTGCGTTTTGTTTTGCAAGCGGCGCGAAAAAAATTAAAAAGGGAATGCAACACGAGGACTTCCCAGGAGGTCACCCATCCTAGTACTACTCTCGCCCAAG
>NW_025295438.1:0-998 GCF_018294505.1 Triticum aestivum | reverse complement strand
TAGATGTCTGTACTCAGACATGATAGCTTCCGCTTGTGCTTTGACTTGTATGCTCTGAATGTTGGGTCGTGAGACCCCTGTTTGTAATACCTCGCTCCTCGGAGCCTATTGAATAAATTACTTGAGTCGTAGAGTCATGTTGTGATGCCATGTTGTATTTGCACATATCGAGCATATTGTGTGTGTGTTATTGAAATGCTTGGTATGTGTGGGATCTGACCATCTAGTTGTTTATCTTTAGTAGCCTCTCTTACCGGGAAATGTCTCCTAGTGTTTCCACTGAGCCATGGTAGCTTGCTACTGCTCCGGAACACTTAGGCTGGCCGGCATGTGTCCTTCTTCGTTCCTGTGTCTGTCCCTTCGGGGAAATGTCACGCGATGAATACTGGAGTCCTGTTAGCCCGCTACAGCCCGGTTCACCGGAGTCCTGCTAGCCCAGTGCTACAGCCTGGATTCACTCGCTGATGACCGACACATTCGATGTTGGGTCATGGATGCCTGTCCCTGTAAGTCTGTGCCACTTTGGGTTTACGACTAGCCATGTCAGCCCGGGCTCCTTATCATATGGATGCTAGCGACACCGTCATATACGTGTGCCAAAAGGCGCAAACGGTCCCGGGCTAAGGTAAGGTGACACCCGTGGGAATACCGTGCGTGAGGCCGCAAAGTGATATGAGGTGTTACATGCTAGATCGATGTGGCATTGAGTCGGGGTCCTGACAGCGTTGGTATCAGAGCTTGACTGCCTGTAGGATTACCAAGCCAAACTGGTCGAAGTTGAGTCTAGAAATTCTTTAGTTATATAAGGGAATTGATTGTGGGATGGAACGTAAGGCTCTTTTTATTCCTTATACCTTATGCCCCTCTGATCTGAGTCATCTTCTCTTCTACGGGGATTAAGAACTAGGATATCTCTTCTTTCTATCAGGATCACGTGTTACTAATCCGTAGACTTATAAGATTGTTGATTCAAGCCTCAGTTCAGCTCCTACTACTTC
>NW_025295437.1:0-998 GCF_018294505.1 Triticum aestivum | reverse complement strand
TATTAGGCTTCATTTGTTGCTCAAATTCTTTTGCCACAATCTGATTTTCACTCTTATTCTTCTCCTGTTGTGCTTTATTAGCTCTATTAATATCATCTTTCAAAATGGAATCAGGAGTCATAGGAAGCAAAGTAATATTTTTATCCTTATGAACAAGAGTATAGTGATTGTTTCTACCATGGTGTACAGAATTTTTATCAAATTGCCATGGTCTACCAAGTAATAAGGAACATGCTTGCATAGGTACCACATCACAATCAACATAATCAGCATATGTAGAGATACTAAAATGCACACGAACAGTACGTGTTACCTTAACCTTGCCGCTGTTGTTGAACCATTGGATGTAGTAAGGATGTCGATGTGGTCTTGTGGTGAGAGAAAGCTTCTCCACCATCTCCATGCTAGCCAAGTTGTTGCAGCTCCCTCCGTCTATTATGACGCGCACAGAACGTTCCTTCACAACTCCCTTGGTATGGAACAAATTGTGCCTCTGATTTTGCTCAGCTTGTGTGACCTGCACACTCAAAACACGTTGAGCAACTAAACATTCATACCTGGCAGCGTCTTCAGGAGCCATGTATTGCGTCTCATGATCAGAATCATCTCCACCATGTTCTTCACGTGTAATAAGAGCCAATGTCTCCTCATCATAGTCACTAGCGGACTCATATCCACCATCCGCGGTAGCAATCATCACACGCGGAGATTTGCATTCCCTCGCATAATGACCTCCTCCCTTACAACGACGACAAATAATATCACTTGTGTGCCCTGTTGATGCCATGGAAGAAGAAGAACGATGTGCAGGCCCCGCAGGTGCGCTCTTGGCAGATAATGGTGGTTGTGCCTGTTTTCTTGTATCACGGCTGGAGGTGGCACCGGATGGAGGTGCTGGTGCAGTTGAAGTAGAAGATGCACGTGGTGTCCATGATGAAGGTCGGCCTGCAGAAAAGTTAGTTCGCCCCAATGCTTGTCGATCCTGCACTTCACGTTCA
>NW_025295436.1:0-998 GCF_018294505.1 Triticum aestivum | reverse complement strand
CACCTCGCTAGCTGAGAGAGCTCAGCACCTGTTTATAAGCTGCGTTGCAGCTCAGGTGCTGAGCTCCTCTCTAATATGCAGGCATTACATGCCTACCTTTGTCACTGCCATGTTGGGCCTATTGGGCCTGCGGGCCTGCATCCTGGCCCATGTGCAGATGGGTTTCTAGTCGTATGCAGGCCGTGTGGCCCATTAGGCGGCATTTTTTTATTTTTTCCAGTATTTTTTTTGTTTTTTGAATTATTTATTTTCTATTGATTTTTGCTTTATTTTTTATTCTTTTTGCTTTTAGCTCAGAATAATTATAAACTTTCTGTTACTCCATTAGTTTCCAAATTTGAATAGTTTAAATTTCATCCGGAAACTCGTCTGTTACAAAGGGATTTCATTTTTTAAAACTTATTTGAACTCCTGACTTTTTGTGTGTTCAAAATGCACCATTCAAAGCCACATCATCATTTGTCAATCCTTTCTGACTTCATTTGTTATTTTTCATGCATTTACTAATTATTTTGAGCTATAAGACCCTAAAATTGAAAAGCATTTCAAATGAACTCTGAAAAGGTTGAAAGTTGGCATGATATCATCATTACATCCATATAGCATGTGCAAGAAAGTTGAGAGGGTTACGGCAAAAACTGGATGCACTTCGTGTACAAAACGGACAATCTCTTTCAAAGTATCAGGATTTCATCCGGAAACTCGTCTCTTACAAAGGGATTTCATTTTTTAAAACTTATTTGAACTCCTGACTTTTTGTGTGTTCAAAATGCACCATTCAAAGCCACATCATCATTTGTCAATCCTTTCTGACTTCATTTGTTATTTTTCATGCATTTACTAATTATTTTGAGCTATAAGACCCTAAAATTGAAAAGCATTTCAAATGAACTCTGAAAAGGTTGAAAGTTGGCATGATATCATGATTTCATCCACATAGCATGTGCAAGAAAGTTGAGAGGGTTACGGCAAAAACTGGATGCACTTCGTGTACAAAA
>NW_025295435.1:0-998 GCF_018294505.1 Triticum aestivum | reverse complement strand
GGTGGCGTTTGGCTCCTAGACTCCAGCCTCTGGTTGCGACAACCAGAAAGAAAGGAAAGGGGGAAAAGGGGGGAGAAAGCAACCGTGAGTACTCATCCAAAGTACTCGCAAGCAAGGAACTACACTACATATGCATGGGTATATGTGTAAGGAGGCCATATCAGTGGACTGAACTGCAGAATGCCGGAATAAGAGGGGGATAGCTAATCCTGTCGAAGACTACGCTTCTGGCAGCCTCCGTCTTGCAGCATGTAGAAGAGAGTAGATTGAAGTCCTCCAAGTAGCATCTCCAAGTAGCAACTCCAAGTAGCAACTCCAAGTAGCATCGCATAGCATAATCCTACCCGGCGATCCTCTCCTCGTCGCCCTGTAGAAAAGCGATCACCGGGTTGTCTATGGAACTTGGAAGGGTGTGTTTTATTAAGTATCCGGTTCTAGTTGTCATAAGGTCAAGGTACAACTCCAAGTCGTCCTGTTACCGAAGATCACGGCTATTCGAATAGATTAACTTCCCTGCAGGGGTGCACCACATAACCCAACACGCTCGATCCCATTTGGCCGGACACACTTTCCTGGGTCATGCCCGGCCTCGGAAGATCAACACGTCGCAGCCCCACCTAGGCAAAACAGAGAGGCCAGCACGCCGGTCTAAACCTAAGCGCATAGGGGTCTGGGCCCATCGCCCATAGCACACCTGCACGTTACGAGGGCGGCCGGAAGCAGACCTAGCCTAGCAGGCGTTCCAGTCCAATCCGGCGCGCGCCGCTCCGTCGCTGACGTCTGAAGTGCTTCGGCTGATACCACGACGCCGAGATACCCATAACTACTCCCACGTAGATGGTTAGTGCGTATAGGCTCGTAGCCAACTCAGATCAAATACCAAGATCTCGTTAAGCGTGTTAAGTATCCGCGAACGCCGAGCAGGGCCAGGCCCACCTCTCTCCTAGGTGGTCACAACCTGCCCTGTCGCTCCGCCACAAAGTAACAGTCGGGGGCCG
>NW_025295434.1:0-998 GCF_018294505.1 Triticum aestivum | reverse complement strand
GGGATGAATCAGAGGCGTGTGAACATGTCCTACTGTGTGTGAGCTAAGTGTGTGAACACGATTTGGTAAAGGTAGCGGTGAGAGGCCATGTAGGAGTACATGGTGGGTTGTCTCATTGCAGCCGTCCTCAGGAACTGAGTTCTGTGTTTGTGATCCATGATCAGTTACTACCACACATTGGGCTCCGGGCGCTCCAAGCTCTCTCGACTTATTAATCAACTTGATCTCTGTCCAGGAGTTGCAACTAGTTTCTGGTGTTTGTAGGTAGTGTTAGTAGTCTACCAAGTGGCACCCGGTACAGGTGGGCTTGGGACAGACTAGGCACAGTGGCCCGGTGTACCAAGTGGCACCCGGTTAGTGGGCTTGGGAACCCTGCTCACATCGTTTGGGGCCGTGAGCGACACCCCGGCCGGATCTCCTTGCGGATGGAACCCGAATAGGCGATAAACCTGGACGAGAGACTTGTTCGGTTAGTCAGGTCGTGGCCGACTCCCTCGCCCGGCTTCCGCTTGAAGGTTGTCGAGGTACAAGACGTGTACAGGGCGGTAAGTGGCGAGAGCGTGTGTGAAGAAGTACACCCCTGTAGGGTTATCATTATCTATTCGAATAGCCGGATTCCTCGGATATGGAAACGTGGACCCCTTGTACAGTTCATAGACAAGTGAAAGTGGATACTCTAAAATACGCAAGATAAGCGTGAGTGCTATGGATGGCGTTCTCGTAGGGAGACGGGAGCGGATCCATAGTGGTGTATTGATATGGTGAATATGTGGACTCGTGTGCGCCACCTCAAAGAGTTGCATTGCAGTCGTAGTTCAGGTTAGCCACCGAGTCAAAGCTGGCTTGCTGCAGTCAAACTCCACCACCCCCTTTGCTGATAATGATGCATATGTAGATAGATCTGATGTAAGTCTTGCTGGGTACATTTGTACTCACGTTTGCCTATTTTATGTTTTGCAGAGAGACTTCAGTCTCACTAGTAGTTCCGCTTGGACTTC
>NW_025295433.1:0-998 GCF_018294505.1 Triticum aestivum | reverse complement strand
CTAAGCATAGCAGGCATAGCAAGGTAGGAACAACACATACATATGGCTCAATCAACTCCTACACATGCTAGTGGGTTTCATCTAGTTACTGTGGCAATGACAGGTCATGCAGAGGAAATGGGTTCAACTACCGTAGCACACAGCAGTTTGAATCGCGTTGTCTTAATGCAGTAAAAGAGAGCAGGAGCGAGAACATGGGATTGTATCGATATGATCAAATGGTTGGTTGCTTGCCTGATGGTTCGTTGCACGGATACGATTCTTCGTTAGGGTAATCACGGTACTCCTCGGGGACAGATCCTGTCGCAAAGGGTAACGATACACAGGCATCACCAAACAATGTGCAACAATATGATGCATGCATGAAACATGGCAATATGAGTGTGTTGGGCTAATGCAACTAAAACCAGATGTGTTTGAGCAAATTTGAATCAAAGATTCATATTCCAAATTCAAATATGGCCTTTTAAAGTGCCTTTTCTTGTTCTGATTAAAAAATCAAGTTAACTTGTTTGATCATGCATGAAAATAGTACAGATGGTTAGATTGGATTTTTCTGATCATTTTTCATATATTATTTGTCCAATTTGGAGTTACAGAATAAAAGTTATGAATTTTTGAAGTTTAAATAATATTCTGGAATTTCCTGATTTAATTTAAATCCAGAAATTCAATTACTGTGTCAGCCTGACATCACAGTGACATCAGCAGGTCAACAGGGCTGGCTCGGGTCAAACCTGACGTGTGGGGTCCACACGTCAGTGTCACAGGGGCTAATCCCGCGTTGACCCCGGGCTGGTTAGCTTTGACTAAGCCCTGGGGCCCACTTGTCAGCGTCAGTAGGTGGTGGATTAGTGGTTAATCAACTAGGCCACGTCAGCTCGCCGGAGTTCTGGCCGGCGGCGACCAACAGTGCGGCGGCGATAGTGGTTTTGGTCGTTTCGGCCACCAAATGGAACGCGGCGACCACCGGAGTGAAGCTGAGGATGACCCGCGGC
>NW_025295432.1:0-998 GCF_018294505.1 Triticum aestivum | reverse complement strand
AAACCGAAGGACATGACGGTGTACTCGTATTGGCCGTAACGAGTAACAAAGGCCGTTTTAGAAATGTCCCCGTTTCTGATTTTGATTTGATGGTAGCCCAACCTCAAATCCATCTTGGAGAAGACTGAGGATCCAGCGAGCTGATCATACAGATCGTTGATCCTGGGAAGTGGATATTTGTTCTTGATTGTGACCAAATTGACAGGTCGGTAATCTACAACCATTCGGTCCGTACCATCCTTTTTCTTAACGAATAGGACGGGGCAAGCCCACGGAGATGAACTAGGGCGGATGAAACCCTTTTTCAAGGATTCATCGAGTTGCTTCTTAAGCTCGGCTAGTTCTAGGGGTGCCATCTTATAAGGCCTTCTAGCAATCGGAACGGTTCCTGGAATGAGGTCTATTACGAACTCAACATCCCTGTCAGGTGGAACACCTGGCAATTCCTCTGGAAAGACATCCGGAAAGTCACGGACTACCGAAACGTCCTCAAGGTCTGGCAAAGGGCTGGCGTTAAGAGAATATAATTGTCGCTTGGCTATTCGAGTCAAAACATTGACTATCTTCCCCGAAGGATGGGTGAGTTGAACGGTCCTAGAGAAGCAATCAATTTTGGCTTGATGAGCTGACATCCAGTCCATACCCAAAATGATATTAATATCTGAAGATTTAAGGGCTATCAAAGATGCAAGAAAAACAAGTCTGTCGACTTGGATTTCATTTCCATGGCTTACTCTAGAAGTTTGCCATTTGGATCCCGGAGTTTGAATTACCATAGAGGATGGCAAGTCACAGAATGCAACGTTATGCAAACGAGCATAATTTTCAGATATAAAAGAATGAGAGGCTCCTGTATCGAAAAGAACAGATGCCGGGTGGCAATTAACAAGAAGCGTACCGAGAACAACGTTGGGATCTTCTTGAGCTTCTTCGGCAGAGATACAGTTGACATGGCCACGTGAAGCGGTGACCGGTTTGGCATGAAACACTTTTCCTGT
>NW_025295431.1:0-999 GCF_018294505.1 Triticum aestivum | reverse complement strand
AAAAAATGAAATCCCTTTGTAACAGACGAGTTTCCGTATGAAATCCTGATACTTTGAAAGAGATTGTCCGTTTTGTATACGAAGTGCATCCAGTTTTTGCCGTAACCCTCTCAACTTTCTTGCACATGCTATGTGGATGAAATGATGATACCATGCCAACTTTCAACCTTTTCAGAGTTCATTTGAAATGCTTTTCAATTTTAGGGTCTTATAGCTCAAAATAATTAGTAAATGCATGAAAAGTAACAAATGAAGTCAGAAAGGATTGAAAAATGATAATGTGGCTTTGAATGGTGCATTTTGAACATACAAAAAGTCAGGAGTTCAAATAAGTTTTAAAAAATGAAATCCCTTTGTAACAGTCGAGTTTCCGTATGAAATCCTGATACTTTGAAAGAGATTGTCCGTTTTGTACACGAAGTTCATCAAGTTTTTGCCGTAACCCTCTCAACTTTCTTGCACATGCTATGTGGACGAAATGACGATACCATGCCAACTTTCAACCTTTTCAGAGTTCATTTAAAATGCTTTTCAATTTTAGGGTCTTATAGATCAAAATAATTAGTAAATGCATGAAAAATAATAAATCAAGCCAGAAAGGATTGAAAAATGATGACGTGGCTTTGAATGGTGCATTTTGAACACACAAAAATTCAGGAGTTCAAATAAGTTTTAAAAAATGAAATCCCTTTGTAACAGACGAGTTTCCGTATGAAATCCTGATACTTTGAAAGAGATTGTCCGTTTTGTATACGAAGTGCATCCAGTTTTTGCCGTAACCCTCTCAACTTTCTTGCACATGCTATGTGGATGAAATGATGATACCATGCCAACTTTCAACCTTTTCAGAGTTCATTTGAAATGCTTTTCAATTTTAGGGTCTTATAGCTCAAAATAATTAGTAAATGCATGAAAAGTAACAAATGAAGTCAGAAAGGATTGAAAAATGATGATGTGGCTTTGAATGGTGCATTTTGAACATACAAAAAGTCAGGAGTT
>NW_025295430.1:0-999 GCF_018294505.1 Triticum aestivum | reverse complement strand
AGGGGCGGCACCGGCGATAGCGAGCGGCGACAGGGTCGCAGCCCCCGATCCAGATTGGGGGGGGAAGGAGAGGAGTGGGGGCGCGAGTGGGTGGATGGTTAGGGTTTCGGGGGTGAGGGGGAGCGGATAAGGTGAGGGGGTGGGTGGCCGGCTGGGCCTGGGGGGGTGTTTGGCCCAGTTGGGCCTGTGGTCAGCTGGGCCGAAGCCCGGGGGGGTTTCTCTTCTATTTTTTTTTATCTTTTGTTTTTCTGTTTTATCTCTTTTTAAATTATTTAGACATTTTATAAAAATGGGTTTGTTGCACCATAATTACATTTGTAATATTTAGTACAAACCAAACATTTTCATTTTAATTTTTGAAAACTTTTATTGTTATCATTAATTTGAATTTGAATTTAGGACCGGTTTTTGTTCTAACGATAAATTCGCAGCAGTAACCGTGGTGACGTGGCACCATTAGCATGGGATCACTGTAGCTTAATTATCCGGGCATCACAATTCTCCTCCACTACAAGAAATCTCGTCCCGAGATTTAAGAGGGGAGTAAGGGGGAAAGTTCTGGTTACGATATTCTAACGGATCTTCTCGAAGAAGTTAATCCTTTTCGTTGATGTCTTCAATTCTTTATTCCAATGCATCATGATAAACTTGTCGTCATTTCTTCGGGAACTCCACCGTACTTACGAAAGGATAAGGGGCAGCTCAGCTACGACAGAATGCTTTTGAGGGAAACAATCTGGTGTTAACCCATGAATGAGCATAGGATTATCTCTCGAGTTGAACATATGAAATTCATCGAGAGTAAGGTACGAAGGTACAATAAGAGGTTCCAAGCGGATAGATAGTTGCTCGAAGCCTGAACCAGAGTGAGAAAGGGGTTCAGAGTAGCGAGAGTAAGTATTGCGTCTGATATCAAAATAGAGCACTAGGAAGGTGGCCCATGAATTAAATACGAAGCCAAGCATGGAGAATAACCATTAGAAACAGGGTGGTACAGGA
>NW_025295429.1:0-999 GCF_018294505.1 Triticum aestivum | reverse complement strand
GTTTCATGGACTATTACTCACCGTTTTGGGGTCCCGAAGTGATTTCCATGCTTGTTGAAAAACAAGGTGCGCTTACGTGTTGGTCATCAACACTGACAGTTTTGGCCGATTCTGGCCCGTTTCGTAGACTATTACTCACGGTTTTGGGGTCCCGGAGTGATTTCCATGATTAACAAACCCTGAGGTGCGTTTATGTGTCGGTCATCAAGACTCGCGTTTTTTGTCGATTCTGACCCGTTTCGTGGACTATTACTCACCGTTTTGGGGTCCCAAAGTGATTTCCATGCTTGTTGAACCCCAAGGTGCGCTTACGTGTAGGTCATCCACATTGACAGTTTTGGCCGATTAAAGCCCATTTCGTGGACTATCACTCACTATTTTGGGGTCTCGGAGTGACTTCCACAATTAACGAACCCTTGGGTGCATTTACGTGTCGGTCATCAATACTCGCGGTTTTTGTCGATTCTGACCCATTTCATGGACTATTACTCGCTGTTTTGGGGACACAAAGTGATTTCCATGCTTGTTGAACTCCAAGGTGCGTTTATGTGTCGGTCATCAACACTTACAGTTTTGGCCGATTCTGGCCCATTTCGTGAAGTATTACTCACTGTTTTGGGGACCCGGAGTGACTTCCACGATTAACGAACCCCGGGGTGCGTTTACGTGATGGTCATCAACACTCGCGTTTTTGGTCGATTCATACCCGTTTCATGGACTATTACTCACCGTTTTGGGGTCACAGAGTGATTTCCATGCTTGTTGAAAAACAAGGTGCGCTTACGTGTTGGTCATCAACACTGACAGTTTTGGCCGATTCTGGCCCGTTCCGTGGACTATTACTCACTGTTTTGGGGTCCCGGAGTGACTTCCACGATTAACGAAACCTGGGGTGCATTTACGTGTCGGTCATCAACACTCGCGGTTTTTGTCGATTCTGGCCCGTTTCGTAGACTATTACTCACTGTTTTGGGGGCCCAGAGTGACTTCCATGATTAA
>NW_025295428.1:0-999 GCF_018294505.1 Triticum aestivum | reverse complement strand
AAGTTCGTATCGTTCGTGAAAAGTTGAAAACAGCCCAATCTCGTCAAAAGAGTCAATATGACCGAAAACATAAGGCTATGACTTTCGAGGTTGACGAGAAGGCTTATCTTCGGGTCACCCCTCTGAAGGGAACCCATCGTTTCGGTATCAAAGGCAAATTGGCTCCTCGTTACATTGGACCTTTTCGCATTCTTGCCAAACGAGGAGAAGTTGCCTACCAGTTGGAACTACCTCCGCACCTCTCCAGAGTTCACGATGTCTTCCACGTTTCTCAACTCAGGCGTTGCTTCTCGGATCCTATCCGTGGAGTGGACCACGAAACGCTTGATCTCCAGGATAATCTTACATATCGAGAGTACCCCATTCGTATCCTCGATCAAGCCGAACGTACCACGCGACGTCATAATATCAAGTTTCTCAAGGTTCAATGGTCGCACCATTCTGAGGATGAAGCAACCTGGGAAAGGGAGGATCGTCTTCGACTCGAGTATCCCGCCTTCTTCCCGGAGGAACCCAAATCTCGGGACGAGATTCTTTTGAGTGGGGGTGAGTTGTCACATCCTAGTTAGCCATGCATTAGAGAGTTGCATCATGTTTACTCTTTCATCAGAAACTTGAAATGGGGATCTGTGAAACCCTCAGAATCATTTTGAAAATGACCCAAATAAAAATTTCTCCAAAAGGATCCAAGAAAATGCTCATGTTGCTCTCTGAAAATATTGGACAGAGATAAAAATCAAACCAATATTTTTAGTGGCTCATGGACATTTATTTTGGGCATTTGGAATTAATGCATAAGTATTTGCATTGGAAATATATTAATTATATATATTAATATATGCCCAAATATTATGCCATTTATAAAAGAGCTCTGGAATAATATATATGGCTCCTGCAAAAATTGGCATAAGTTAAATAAATGATTTAATATATTTTTTAAATCAAAACAAATGTCAGAAATTAGAAAACAGAAAAATATTAACAGGAGAAGCTTACCTG
>NW_025295427.1:0-999 GCF_018294505.1 Triticum aestivum | reverse complement strand
TCTACATATGCTGATTATGTTGATTGTGATGTGGTACCTATGCAAGCATGTTCCTTATTACTTGGTAGACCATGGCAATTTGATAAAAATTCTGTACACCATGGTAGAAACAATCACTATACTCTTGTTCATAAGGATAAAAATATTACTTTGCTTCCTATGACTCCTGATTCCATTTTGAAAGATGATATTAATAGAGCTAATAAAGCACAACAGGAGAAGAATAAGAGTGAAAATCAGATTGTGGCAAAAGAATTTGAGCAACAAATGAAGCCTAATAATAAACCATCTAGTGTTGCTTCTGAAATTAAATTGAAAAGTGCATGTTTATTTGCCACCAAATCTGATATTGATGAGCTAGATTTCAACAAATCTGTTTGCTATGCTTTTGTGTGCAAAGAGGCATTATTTTCATTCGAGGACGTGCCTTCCTCTTTGCCTCCTGCTGTCACTAACATTTTGCAGGAGTTCGCTGACATTTTTCCACAAGACATGCCACTGGGATTACCGCCTATTCGAGGGATTGAGCATCAGATTGACTTAATTCCCGGTGCTTCACTGCCAAACCGTGCACCATACCGTACCAATCCAGAGGAGACAAAGGAGATTATGCGTCAAGTACAAGAGCTTCTCGACAAAGGTTATATACGCGAATCCCTTAGTCCTTGTGCTGTTCCTATTATTCTAGTGCCGAAAAAGGATGGTACATCACGTATGTGTGTTGATTGTAGAGGCATTAATAATATTACTATTCGTTATCGTCATCCTATTCCTAGGCTAGATGATATGCTTGATGAATTGAGTGGCTCTACAATATTCTCCAAAGTTGATTTGCGTAGTGGCTACCATCAAATTCGTATGAAATTGGGAGATGAATGGAAAACAGCATTTAAAACTAAGTTTGGATTATATGAGTGGTTAGTCATGCCTTTTGGGTTAACTAATGCACCTAGTACTTTCATGAGATTAATGAACGAAGTTTTACGTGTTTTCATTGGA
>NW_025295426.1:0-999 GCF_018294505.1 Triticum aestivum | reverse complement strand
AAGTTTAACCTGAGTATTCTGCGTGTGCAAAACTGGCTTGCACCCGTTGTAGATGGACGTAGAGCTTATCACACCCGATCATCACGTGGTGTCTGGGCACGACGAACTTTGGCAACGGTGCATACTCAGGGAGAACACTTCTTGATAATTTAGTGAGAGATCATCTTATAATGCTACCGTCAATCAAAGCAAGATAAGATGCATAAAAAGATAAACATCACATGCAATCAATATAAGTGATATGATATGGCCATCATCATCTTGTGCTTGTGATCTCCATCTCCGAAGCACCGTCATGATCACCATCGTCACCGGCGCGACACCTTGATCTCCATCGTAGCATCGTTGTCGTCTCGCCAATCTTATGCTTCCACGACTATCACTACCGTAGTAATAAAGTAAAGCATTACATCGCGATTGCATTGCATACAATAAAGCGACAACCATATGGCTCCAGCCAGTTGCCGATAACTCGGTTACAAAACATGATCATCTCATACAATAAAATTTAGCATCATGCCTTGACCATATCACATCACAACATGCCCTGCAAAAACAAGTTAGACGTCCTCTACTTTGTTGTTGCATGTTTTACGTGGCTGCTACGGGCTTAAGTAAGAACCAATCTCACCTACGCATCAAAACCACAACGATAGTTTGTCAAATAGACTCCGTTTTAACCTTCTCAAGGACCGGGCATAGCCATACTTGGTTCAACTAAAGTTGGAGAGACAGTCGCCCGCAAGCCATCTATGTGCAAAGCACGTCGAGGGAACCGGTCTCGCGTAAGCGTACGCGTAAGGTTGGTCCGGGTCGTCTCGTCCAACAATACCGCCGAACCAAAGTATGACATGCTGGTAGGCAGTATGACTTGTATCGTCCACAACTCACTTGTGTTCTACTCGTGCATATAACATCAACATAAATAACCTAGGCTCTGATACCACTGTTGGGTTTCGTAGTAATTTCAAAAATTTCCTACGCACACGCAAGATCATG
>NW_025295425.1:0-999 GCF_018294505.1 Triticum aestivum | reverse complement strand
ATTATATACCTACTACTTGGGATGATTTGAAACTTGCCATGCGACATACTTTCGTCCCTGCTTATTATACTCGTGACATGATTAAGAAGTTGCAACACTTAAAACAAGGTAGTAAAACTGTAACAAAATATTATGATGATTTACAAACTACCTTGTTGCATTCCTCTTTAGAAGAAAGTGAAGATGATTTTATGGATAGATTTTGGGGAGGATTAAACCGTGATATTCAAGAGATACTAATTCATGAAGAGTGTTATCCTATGGACCATTTGTTTCATCTTGCTTGCAAAGCTGAACAGGAAATAAAACGACGTGTTGGCCACAAGGAGAACAAGCGCACGGTGCACATTCCAAGAGTTGATATGATTGTTCCTTCAACTACTAGGCATACTATGACAACCACATCCGTTGTTGTCAGGACTACATCACCTCCACCATGTGACACATCGCCCCTGAGAGTGGCTACATCATCTGAGTTGATCATAAGAGGTAATGACAAAGGTACTGATCTTCCAACTCTACATGAGAATGATGAATGCCTTGTCAATTTGAATGCATCATCTGATGAGCTACCCACTACTTTGATCACACCACCTATTTTAGAGGACTACGTTGATAATTTGACTTTGCCATGTGATCAAACAACTGAAATACCAACAATTTTGAGTGCACCCATTGAATTAACTATTGATGCAAAAGAACCAATGTTTAATCATTTTGATATGACCTCTAATCTTGGTGATGATTCTGTGTTGAATGACTTATTACATGTTTGCTTATTTAAGCATGTTGTAGCATGTAAATTTGATGCAAGTAAGGTTTATTCACCAATGTTGGGATGGTTTAATGATGAACATTGTCAATCTTTTGAAATGAATAAGAGCTTCACTTATATGTGCAAACTGAGTTGCAATATTTTCATGCCTTCTACTTCTTGTGCTAATTTTTTGGCTTTAGATTTTATGAACTATGCAAGTTACTCATCTATTCATGTGTCAT
>NW_025295424.1:0-999 GCF_018294505.1 Triticum aestivum | reverse complement strand
TTAGGGTTAGTTCATCCCATCCGAACCAATCTGAGCCTTGCATAATCTTTTCTGTATTTGCTTTGTTGAATTTGCGGTTGCATCGTCGTGTTCAGTTGCTGGTCTTAGCGTCTAGTCTTTTAGAGTTTCGAGTTCTGTTCACAAGTTGTCACACCGTCGCCGCACCATCATCATCGCCCCTGCCATCTACCACCACCGCTCCGAATCCGTATCCATATACCACCACCAATCCGTGTCCATATACCACCACCGATCCATATCCAAATACTACCACCGCTGCCATATACCACCACCATATATCCACCACCAATCCGAGTTCCTTGCTTATTAGGTTTGTTTTCGGGATCAATCTAGATTCCGATTCGTGTTTCCTTGCCGGAGTAGGTTTCGGAAAAAAAAAGAGTCGGGTAGCCACGCTCCGTTTAGGCCCAAAATTTTTTGAAAACGCATTTTTCGAAAAAATTTCTGGCTATCCTATTTTTAGGTGTTTCTGAGTGTTTTGAGACAGGTGCCATTATAGGAAGTTTTTTTTGACCCGTTTCCAGTTTTTGGGTCCGGGCAGTCGAAAAAAAAATTGGTCGAAAAAATTTTCGTGCCCATCCTGTCCGTTTGAGCTAGGAAGAGTTTTGAGACACTCGCCATTATAGTGATTTTTCGCAAAAAAAAAGCAGCGCAAAAAAAAAGAGCGCAAAAAAAAAGAGCGAAAAAAAAATTCAGAGTGTGCTTTTCCCTTGTTTACGTGCCGCGCCGTGATTTTGTTGGTGTTCTAGGCTCGCGTCTCTAGCACAGTCTAGCCTAGGACCAGCACAGTACCGTCGTTGAGCGTTTATTCAACTTTGCATCTCTGAATTGATTATTGCTGACCCTTTTTGCTACCATACTATAAGCCTTCCCAGCTCCACATACATCTACGTCGTGTGTTCGACTCTCCCTGGTAATCGCTCTATCCAAGCTTTGAGAGTTTTTGACTACAACGGTTGCCGATCACCGCCTGCTGCT
>NW_025295423.1:0-999 GCF_018294505.1 Triticum aestivum | reverse complement strand
AAACGGAGTGGAGCTCACAGGGATCGCGCAGGGAGGGTCAGCGAGCTCGGGGGCGCGCCGGAGTGGCCGAATTCGACGGAGAAGATCCTCGGCGGCCGGCGAGGGGGAAAACGTCGGGGGCGGCGTTCCGGGGCTCTTCTGGTCGCGTGAGACGACGAGGAGGACGAGGGAGGACTTGCGGAGCTCTGGGAGGCGTCGGGGAGGCGAGAGGAGCACGGTGGCTGCGGCAATCGGCGTCGGTGGCGGCGGTGGTTCTCGGGTGAGAGGGAGAGAGAGCAGGGGAAGAAGGGGAGGGCGAGGGAGAGTGAGAGCGGTGCGGGGCAGCTGCGTGGCTTCGTCCGGGGCATCGAGGGAGTCCGGGGGAAGCAGGAGGTGGCCAGCAGGGGGGGAGGTGGCGCGCGCGCGTGCCGGCGAGCGTCGGGCACAAGCCCTCGTCCTCCTGGCGAGGGAAGAAGACGACAGGGGGGGTAGCGGTGGCGGGCTGGGCCAGCGGGAGGAGCTGGGCCGGGCAGGCTAGCAGGTAAGTGGCCCAGGTGGCCTCTCTCCCCTTTTTTTCTATTTTGTTTCTCTTTTCTATTTCTGTAGTTTTGTTTCTGATTTAGTTTATAGCCCAAATCATTTTAATAAATCCTGCAAATAATTGTGGCCATTAAAGAATTATTACAGAGGCCCTTAACTATTTTCAGAATTGTTGGAGCATTTAAAAATATTAATAGTATTTAAATGCCCCAATTCAAATACAATATGGATTATTCAAAAATCCATAATGGCCCAAAAATATTGGCATCATTTTTTGGTAGAGGTTTTTCACCTTTGTCAAAAATCATGAACATTTTTGAAAGCCATTTGGACTTACTTGAAAGTATTTTAGGTGAACCTAGTGAATTCCTTTAATGCTAGGGTTTGAGCAATCCCCATTTCAAGTTCATTCAAAAGTTAAACATGATGCACACATGAGGCTAGGCTAGAGCAATGCCAGAAGCTAGGGATGTGACACTT
>NW_025295422.1:0-999 GCF_018294505.1 Triticum aestivum | reverse complement strand
CGACACGTAAGCGCACCTTGGAGTTCGACAATGATGGAAATCGCTTTGGGACCCCAAAACGGTGAGTAATAGTCCATGAAACGGGCCAGAATCGGCCAAAACTGGGAGTGTTGATGACCAACTCGTAAGCACACCTTGGGGTTCAACAACTATGAAAATCGCTTCGTGCCCCCAAAACGATGAGTAATAGTCCACGAAACAGGTCAGATTTGGCCAAAACTGTGAGTGTTGACGACGGACACATAAACGCACCCCGGGGTTCATCAATCGTGGAAATCGCTCTGGGTCCCCAAAACGCTGAGTAATAGTGCACGGAACGTATTAGAATCGGACGAATATGTGAGTGTTGATGACCGACACGTAAACGCACCCCGGGGATCGTCAATCGTGGAAATGACTCCGAGACCCCAAAATAGAGTAATAGTCCAAGAAACAGGCCAGAATCGGCCCAAACTATGGTTGTTGATAACCGACACGTAAGCGCACCTTGGAGTTCGACAACCATGGAAATCGCTTTGGGACCCCAAAACGGTGAGTTATAGTCCATGAAACGGGCCAGAATCGGCCAAAACTGCGAGTGTTGATGACCAACGCGTAAGCACACCTTGGGGTTCAGCAACTATGGAAATCTCTTTGGGACCCCAAAACGGTTAGTAATAGTCCACGAAGTAGGTCAGAATTGAACAAAACTATAAGTGTTGACGATGGTCACATAAACGCACCCTAGAGTTCATCAATCGTGGAAATCGCTCTGGGTCCCCAAAAGGTTGAGTAATAGTGCACGAAACGGACTAGAATCGGCGGAATATGTGAGTGTTGATGACCGACGCGTAAACGGACCCCGGGGTTCGTCAATAGTGGAAACAACTCCGAGACCCCAAAATAGAGTAATAGTCCAAGAAACGGGCCAGAATCGGCCCAAACTGTGATTGTTGATGAACGACACGTAAGCGCACCTTGGAGTTCGACAATGATGGAAATCGCTTTGGGACCCCAAAA
>NW_025295421.1:0-999 GCF_018294505.1 Triticum aestivum | reverse complement strand
TTCCTTTTTCTTTCTTCTTCTTCTTCCTTTTTCTTCTTCCTTCTTCTTCTTCTGCCGGCGCGCGGAGGACGGCAGGCAGGGCCAGCGGGCGGCGGGCGGCAGGGCGGCGGGCGGCGGGCGGCGGGCGGCGGGCGGCGGGCAAGGGCGCAAGGCACGGGCGGCGGGCAAGGGCAGGGCACGGGCGGAGGCGGCGCTCACTGGGGACGGGGGCGGCGGCGCGCAGGGCTTCGGCGTCGGCGTCGGCGTCGGGGCAGGGCTTCGGCGTCGGCGTCGGGGCAGCGCTTCGGCGTCGAGAGAGAGGAGAATGGGAAGTGGCAAAACTGCTAAGTGCAGTATTTATAGACGCACCTTTAGTCGCGGTTGGAGAGGCGGACCGCGACTAAAGGTACCCTTTAGTCGTGGTCCGCCTCCCCAACCGGGACTAAAGGGTTTTGGCGCCGCTTCCGTTCCCGCGCAGAAAGACCCTTTAGTCGCAGTTGGGGACAACAACCGTGACTAAAGGGTACCCTTTAGTCGCGGTCCGCCTCCCCAACCGGGACTAAAGGTCTGTGCTAGAACTGGCGCGGTGCGGTGGGATGTTTAGTCCCACCTCGCTAGCCGAGAGGCTTCGACAATGGTTTATAAGCGCGGCTGCGCTCACCACTTCGAGCTCCTCTCAAATGCAGGCTTACGGGCCTATTCTGTCACTATGTGCCTGTGGGCCTACTCGGCCTTCTGCGGGCCTGAATCCTGGCCCTTTAATGGGTTTCTAGTCGTATTCAGGCCGTGGTGGCCCAGTAGGTGGCATATTTTCTTTTTTTCTTCCTTTTTTCCTTTTTCCTTTTTTCTTCTGTTTTTTTCTTCTGTTTTTTTCTTATGTTTTTCTTCTGTTTGTTTTTTTCTTCTGTTTTTCCTTTTTTCTTCTATTTTTTTCTTCTGTTTTTTTCTTCCTTTTTCCTTCTTTCTTCTTCTTCCTTTTTCCTTTTAAAATCAGAAAAATAAAACTAATTCATTTTAAAA
>NW_025295420.1:0-999 GCF_018294505.1 Triticum aestivum | reverse complement strand
GTGGAGCTATTGCAGCAAGCCAGCTTTGACTCTTGGCTAGACTATCCTACGATACTCCATTTGAAATAGTTTTGCGCACACGAGTCCACTATTCACCACTTCAATACACTACCGAGGATCCACCTCCGTCTTCCTACGGAAGAGCCATCCTCGGCACTCACACTTATCTTGAGGCTTTTAACAGTTTCCATTTACTTGTCTATGAACTGTATAGGCAACCAAGTAGTCCTTTACCGCGGACGCGGCTATTCGAATAGATCATGTTAACCCTGCAGGGGTGTACTCCTTCATACACGCTCTCACCACTTACCGTCGTCTACACGACATGTACTCGGCAACCTTCAAGCGGAAGCCCAACGTGGGTGTCGGCCACGACCTACCTAATCACCTAAGCTTCCAGTCCAGGTTTATCGCCTATTCAGGTTCCATCCGCAGGGAGTCCGGCCGAGGTTTCCCATACGGCCCCGAACGATGTGAACAGGGTCCCCGAGATACCTAATGGGTATTCGGTACACCGTGCCACCTACCTACCGCATCACAGCCCACCCCTACGGTCAGCGCTGTCCACGGCCTCCAGTAGGCTACAAACACCAGAAACTACTTGCAACTCCTGGACGGAGAACTAGGGTGAATAAGAAGTCGAGAGGGTCCATTGGTTTCGGGCCCAATGCATGGTAGTAGCTGATTCTTAAATCACACATACAGATCTCAGTGCTTAAGGTCGGCTTCAATGAAACAACCCACCATGTACTCCTACATGGCCTCTCATCGATACCTTTACCAAATCGTGTTCACCACACCACTCTCATTACCGACATAATCATTTCACTCTAGCCTATCACCCAGATGAACCAGACCTGACACGACTCTAAGCATAGCAGGCATAGCAAGGTAGGAACAACACATACATATGGCTCAATCAACTCCTACACATGCTAGTGGGTTTCATCTAGTTACTGTGGCAATGACAGGTCATGCAGAGGAAATGGGTTCAACTAC
>NW_025295419.1:0-999 GCF_018294505.1 Triticum aestivum | reverse complement strand
TTTGGCCAAAGATGAGACGGGATGTTGAGCGTTTTATTGCTCGCTGCACTACATGTCAAAAAGCTAAGTCACGACTCAATCCTCATGGTTTATATATGCCTTTGCCTGTACCTAGTGTTCCTTGGGAGGATATATCTATGGACTTTGTTTTAGGTTTACCTCGAACAAAGAAGGGGAGGGATAGCATATTTGTTGTCGTGGATAGATTCTCGAAAATGGCACACTTTATACCATGTCATAAAAGCGATGATGCTGTTAATGTTGCTGATTTGTTCTTTCGTGAAATTATTCGCTTGCATGGTGTGCCAAATACTATTGTTTCAGATCGTGATACTAAATTTCTTAGCCACTTTTGGAGATGTTTATGGGCTAAGTTGGGGACTAAACTGCTTTTTAGTACTACTTGTCACCCCCAAACTGATGGACAAACTGAAGTAGTCAATAGAATGTTGTCTACTATGCTTAGGGCTGTTTTGAAGAATAATAAGAAAATGTGTGAGGAATGCTTGCCTCATATTGAATTTGCTTATAATCGTTCATTGCATTCTACTGCTAAGATGTGCCCTTTTGAAGTTGTGTATGGTTTCCTACCTCGTGCACCTATTGATTTGTTGCCTCTTCCATCTTCGGAGAAGGTTAATTTTGATGCTAAACAACGTGCTGAATTGATTTTAAAAATGCATGAGTTAACTAAGGAAAACATTGAGCGGATGAATGCTAAATATAAACTTGCTGGAGATAAGGGTAGAAAACATGTTGTGTTTGCACCTGGAGATCTTGTTTGGTTACATTTGCGTAAGGATAGATTTCCTGATTTGCGCAAATCAAAGCTAATGCCACGTGCTGATGGTCCCTTTAAGGTGTTAGAGAAAATAAATGATAATGCATATAAACTTGAGCTGCCTGCAGATTTTGGGGTTAGTCCCACTTTTAACATTGCAGATTTGAAGCCTTATTTGGGTGAGGAAGATGAACTTTCGTCGAGGACGACTTCATTTC
>NW_025295418.1:0-999 GCF_018294505.1 Triticum aestivum | reverse complement strand
GAATTGCTCTTCGACCGTGTACTCAGGATACCAGCGGTATCCAGCCTCAGTCATTACCCTGACCAACTTGGCAGTATGGCCGGGTACATCTAGACATCGAGTCAGGCGAACCACTTGATTGAGGTCGCGAGTGGCCATCTGAAAGCACAATCATAATGCAAAGGCATTAGAATTTCTAGCAAAATTTCGGCAGCATAACAGCTGTAAATGCTCAAAAAGGATTTTGAGACATTTGACAAAGGATTTCGTACACACTCAACATCATCATATCAAAGTTCTGAACCATTCTGGCTACATAATGTGGTAGTAGAACTGAACTAGGCTTGTAACCATCAAACTTATAAGGTACTACTGATTAGTAACACGTGATCCTGATAGAAAGAATAGATCCTAATTCCTTATCCCCGGTGGAAGAATGGACTGACTCAGATCAGAATGTCATAAGGTATAAGGAGTAAAAAGAGCCTTACGTTCCAACCCACAAACAATTCCCCTACATATAACTAAAGAATTTCTAGACACAACATCGACCAGTTTGGTTTGGAGAACCTACAGGCAGTCCGGCTCTGATGCCAACGCTGTCAGGACCCCGACTCGATGTCACATCGATCTAGCTGGTAACACCTCATATCACTTTGCGGCCTCACGCACGGTATCCCCACGGGTGTCGTCTTACCTTTTCCCGGGACCGTTTGCGCCTTTTGGCTCACGTATATGATAGTGTCGCTAGCATCCATATGATAAAGAGCCCGGGCTGACATGACTAGTCGTAAACCCAAAGTGGCACAGACTTACAGGGACAGGCATCCATGACCCAGCTTCGAACGTGTCGGTCATCAGCAAGTGGGTCCGGGCTGTAGCACTGGGCTAGCAGGACTCCGGTAAACCGGGCTGTAGCGGGCTAACAGGACTCCGGTACTCAAAGCGTGACATTTCCCCGAAGGGACAGACACAGGAACGAAGAAGGACACATGCCGGCCAGCCTAAGTGTTCCAGAGC
>NW_025295417.1:0-999 GCF_018294505.1 Triticum aestivum | reverse complement strand
GACGACTGTCAGGACCCCGACTCAATGCCACATCGATCTAGCATGTAACACCTCATATCACTTTGCGGCCTCACGCACGGTATTCCCATGGGTGTCTCCTTACCTTAGCCCGGGACCGTTTGCGCCTTTCGGCACACGTATATGACGGTGTCGCTAGCATCCATATGATAAGGAGCCCGGGCTGACATGGCTAGTCGTAAACCCAAAGTGGCACAGACTTACAGGGACAGGCATCCATGACCCAACATCGAACGTGTCGGTCATCAACGAGTGAATCCAGGCTGTAGCACTGGGCTAGCAGGACTCCGGTAAACCGGGCTGTAGCGGGCTAACAGGACTCCGGTATTCATCGCGTGACATTTCCCCGAAGGGACAGACACAGGAACGAAGAAGGACACATGCCGGCCAGCCTAAGTGTTCCGGAGCAGTAGCAAGCTACCATGGCTCGGTGGAAGCACTAGGAGACATTTCCCGGTAAGAGAGGCTACTAAAGATAAACAACTAGATAGTTAGATCCCACATATACCAAGCATTTCAATAACACACACACAATATGCTCGATATGTGCAAATACAACATGGCATCACAACATGACTCTACGACTCAAGTAATTTATTCAATAGGCTCCGAGGAGCGAGATATTACAAACAGGGGTCTCACGACCCAACATTCAGAGCATACAAGTCAAGCACATGCGGAAGCTATCATGTCTGAGTACAGACATCTATAAATGAAAAAGGCTGAGAAGCCTGACTATCTATCAGATCCTGCCGAGGGCACAAGATCGTAGCTGAGGTATCAAGCTAAACGTCGAAGTCCAAGCGGAACTACTAGTGAGACTGAAGTCTCTCTGCAAAACATAAAATAGGCAAACGTGAGTACAAATGTACCCAGCAAGACTTACATCAGATCTATCTACACATGCATCATTATCAACAAAGGGGATGGTGGAGTTTGACTGCAGCAAGCCAGCTTTGACTCGGTGGCTATCCTAAACTA
>NW_025295416.1:0-999 GCF_018294505.1 Triticum aestivum | reverse complement strand
GCGTGGCCTCGTATGTAATTCACGGACCATCATCCTACTGATCTATACTGGCATCAGACACAATACTTATTCCGTTGCTCTGAACCCCTTTTCACTCTGTTTCAGGCAATGAACGATTGCCTATCCGCTCGAAACTTCTTATTGCACTGTCCTACTCTACTCTCGATGTGTTTCATTTGTTCAACTCGAGAGATACTCATATGTTCATTCTTGGGATAACCCCCCAGATGATTTTCCCTTATAACATCCTATCGTTGAAGAGCTGCCCCTTTCCTATTCGTAAGTACGATGGGGTTCCCCGAAGAAAGGACGACAACATCATCATGATGCATAGGAATAAAGAATTGAAGACATCAATGAAAGGGATTAACTTCTTCGAGAAGATCCGTTATAATTTCGTAACCAGAACTTTCCCCCTTACCCCACCTCCTAAATCTCGGGACGAGATTTCTTGTAGTGGAGGAGAATTGTGACGCCCGGATAATTAGACTACAGTAATCCCGCGTTAATGATGCCATGTCACCACGATTACTGTTGTTAATCTTTTGTTAGTTCAAAATCGATTCGAAATTCAAACTAAAAATAAAGTCAAACGGTAAAGATTTTCAAATATTAAAACTAAAATGTTGGGGTGTTGCCAAATAATGCATAGGTAATTATTGTGGAGAAACCACATTTTTATAAAAGGTTTAAATACACTTAAATGATTAAAACAGTAGGTAAAACTATTAAATAAATACCTTTTGAATATTATAAATTGCTAAACTATTTTGATCAGGGGTAAAACTTTCTGTGTAAGTAGTTGGAGTTGTAACTCTATTTTAGGTACGGGTTTTACTTTTGTAAAATTGTAATTTACTAAATAGATAAAAGAAAGCAGAAAAGAAAAAAAATAGAAATAAAACAAAGCAAAAAAAAGGAAGAACCCCCCCGGGCCAAGTGGCCCAGCTGGCCACCGGCCCAACTAACCCGAGGCCCAGCCGGCGCCCCCTTAATGCC
>NW_025295415.1:0-999 GCF_018294505.1 Triticum aestivum | reverse complement strand
TTTATGTGTCGCTCATCAACACTCGCAGTTTTGGCCGATTCTGGCCCGTTTCGTGGAGTATTACGTACTGTTTCGGGGTATCGAAGTGATTTCAACGATTAACGAACCGCGGGTGCGTTTACGTTTCGGTCATCAACACTTACACTTTTGTCCGATTCTTGCCTTTTTTGTATACTATTACTCACTGTTTTGGGGTCCCGGAGTGATTTCCACGATTAACGAACCCCGGCGTGCGTTTATGTGTCGGTCATCAACACTCACAGTTTTGGCCGATTCTGGCCCGTTTCGTGGACTATTACTCACTTTTTTGGGGCCCCGGAGTGATTTCCACGATTAACGAACCCCTGGGTGCGCTTACGGGTTGGTTATCAACACTCGCGGTTTTTGTCGATTCTGACCCGTTTCGTGGACTGTTACTCACCGTTTTGGGGCCCCAAAGCGATTTCCATGGTTGTGGAACCCCAAGGTGCGCTCAAGTGTAGGTCATCAACAATCACAATTTGGGCCGATTCTTGCCCGTTTCTTGGACTATTACTTAGTTATGGGGGTCTCGAAATGACCCCGGGTTGTGTTTACGTGTCGGTCAGCAACACTCACAATTTTGGCCAATTCTAACGTGTTTTGTGGACTATTACTCACTGTTTTCAGGTCCCGAAGTGATTTCCATAGTTGTTGAACCCCAAGGCGCGCTTACGTGTCGATCATCAATACTCTTTGTTTTCGCTGATTCTGGCCCGTATCATGGACTATTACTCACTTTTTTGGGCCCCCGGAGTGATTTCCACGATTAACGAACCACGGGGTGCATTTACGTGTCGGTCATCAACACTCACAGTTTTGGCCAATTCTGGCCCGTTTCTTGGACTATTACTCTATTTTTGGGTCTCGGCGTGATTTCCATGTTTGACGAACACCGGGGTGCATTTATGTGTCGCTCATCAACACTCGCAGTTTTGGCCGATTCTGGCCCGTTTCGTGGAGTATTACGCACTGTTTTGG
>NW_025295414.1:0-999 GCF_018294505.1 Triticum aestivum | reverse complement strand
GTCCTCTTTTCCCAATTGCCGCACCGTAAACAGGGGCACCAGGTTTTCCTCTGGCCATTTGCAAATGCGGCTCGCACAAACCCCTTGGTTTTTGTGAACCATTCAGTGCTCCATTTGTTCTGACCAGTGTGACCGGTGTACAT
This sequence comes from Triticum aestivum, assembly GCF_018294505.1. NCBI lineage: Eukaryota > Viridiplantae > Streptophyta > Magnoliopsida > Poales > Poaceae > Triticum > Triticum aestivum. The sequence goes on along the minus strand of NW_025295414.1, from coordinate 856 downwards.
CCACGCACGATCACTCATCTTGACTTTCAGAGCTACTAGACACACAACAAATATATATATATATATATATATATATATATAATTCACCATGTATATATTCATCAGTTGATCTACTTTGTCAATTTTATTACGTCCATGCAACCTACACTCTAATAGGTAATGATAGGTCCTAATCCCACCCGAGTATGTTTAGATTGGGTTCATTTTCCCATGCTATGCTCCGGATCCTACGCAAAATTTCGGCAGCACCTCCCGGTTGTTCTCCTGATACACGTCTCTGCAATAAACAGAGAGGATGTGTACCCGGAGAACAACAGGGGAGGCACTGACGAAACTTATGCGTCAGATCCGGAGCAAAGCATATGGGAAAACGAACCCAATCTAAACATACTCGGGCTGTCCATGGATAGCGTTGGACAATTCGAAAGAATCAAGGTTATAAATATGCAAATGCATGCATATTTATAACTATGACGCTTTCGAATGGGAGACACATATTGGTTACGCATACTGATGATTCAAGACACATATATAGCTAGCTATCAAGTTTCATCGGCACGAACACCGGAACAGAGCAAATAATTAACGGTGGAGGAGGACATGTCATTTGTGCTCACCCACGAACGAAGGGGCAGAGCTCGTCAAACGCACGGCGAGGTCGTCGACCACCAAACCTTGCAGCGATGAAACAACTGCACATTCAAATCTACCCGATCAACACAATTATATATGATGTTTTCATAACAAAATCGAAAAATATATGACCTAACTAATAATTCACAAATATATGACCCTGTCAGGGTGTCGGGGTCGGGGTCGAGGTGTGGGTCGGGGTGTGGTGTTAGGGTGTCGGTGG
>NW_025295413.1:0-999 GCF_018294505.1 Triticum aestivum | reverse complement strand
CAACCTTTTCAGAGTTCATTTGAAATGCTTTTCAATTTTAGGGTCTTATAGCTCAAAATAATTAGTAAATGCATGAAAAATAACAAATGAAGTCAGAAAGGATTGAAAAATGATGATGTGGCTTTGAATGGTGCATTTTGAACACACAAAAAGTGAGGAGTTCAAATAAGTTTTAAAAAATGAAATCCCTTTGTAACAGAAGAGTTTCCGTATGGAATCCTGATACTTTGAAAGAGATTGTCCGTTTTGTACAAGAAGTGCATCCAGTTTTTGCCTTAACCCTCTCAACTTTCTTCCACATGCTATGTGGATGAAATGATGATACCATGCCAACTTTCAACCTTTTCAGAGTTCATTGGAAATGCTTTTCAATATTAGGATCTTATAGCTCAAAATAATTAGTCAATGCATGAAAAATAACAAATGAAGACAGAAATGATTGAAAAATGATGATGTGGCTTTGAATGGTGCATTTTGAGCACACAAAAAGTCAGGAGTTCAAATAAGTTTTAAAAAATGAAATCCCTTTGTAACAAACGAGTTTCCGTATGAAATCCTGATACTTTGAAAGAGATTGTCCGTTTTGTACACGAAGTGCATCCAGTTTTTGCCGTAACCCTCTCAACTTTCTTGCACATGCTAAGTGGTTGAAATGATGATACCATGCCAACTTTCAACCTTTTCAGAGTTCATTTGAAATGCTTTTCAATTTTAGGGTCTTATAGCTCAAAATAATTAGTAAATGCATGAAAAATAACAAATGATGACAGAAAGGATTGAAAAATGATGATGTGGCTTTGAATGGTGCATTTTGAGCACACAAAAAGTGAGGAGTTCAAATAAGTTTTAAAAAATGAAATCCCTTTGTAACAGAAGAGTTTCCGTATGGAATCCTGATACTTTGAAAGAGATTGTCCGTTTTGTACAAGAAGTGCATCCAGTTTTTGCCGTCACCCTCTCAACTTTCTTGCACATTCTATGTGGATGAAATGATGATAC
>NW_025295412.1:0-999 GCF_018294505.1 Triticum aestivum | reverse complement strand
GGACTCCAAAACAGTGAGTAATAGTCCACGAAACGGGCCAGAATCGGCAAAAACTATCAGTGTTGATGACCGACACGTAAGCGCACCTTGGAGTTCAACAAGCATGGAAATCACTCCGGGACTCCAAAACGGTGAGTAATAGTCCACGAAACAGGTCAGAATCGACAAAAAACGGCAGTGTTGACGACCGACACGTAAACGCACCCCAGGGTTCATTAATCGTGGAAATCACTCCGGGACCCCAAAACAGTGAGTAATAGTCCATGAAACCGACCAGAATCGATCAAAATTGTGAGTGTTGATGACCGACACGTAAACGCACCCCAGGGTTCGTTAATCGTGGAAGTCACTCCGAGACCGCAAAACAATGAGTAATAGTCCATGAAACGGGCCAGAATCGACCAAAACTGTCAGTATTGATGACCTACACGTAAGCGCACCTTGGGGTTCAACAAGCATGTAAATCACTCTGTGACTCCAAAACGGTGAGTAAATCACTTGGGACCCCAAAACGATGAGTAATAGTCCACGAAACGGGTCAGAATCGACAAAAAACGCGAGTGTTGATGACCGACACGTAAACGCACCCCAGGGTTTGTTAATCGCGGAAATCACTCCGGGCCCCCAAAATAGTGAGTATTACTCTACCAAATGGGCCAGAATCGTCCAAAACTGCTAGTGTTGATGACCGACACGTAATAGCACCCCAGGGTTCATTAATCGTGGAAGTCACTCCGAGACCCCAAAACAGTGAGTAATAGTCCACGGAACGGGCCAGAATCGGCCAAAACTTTCAATGTTGATGACCTCCACGTAAGAGCACCTTGGGGTTCAACAAGAATGGAAATCACATTGTGACCCCAAAACGGTGAGTAATAGTCCACGAAACGGGTCAGAATTGACAAAAACCGCGAGTGTTGATGACCGACACGTAAACGCACCCCAGGGTTCGTTAATCATGGAAATTACTCCGGGAACCTAAAATAGTGAGCAATAGTC
>NW_025295411.1:0-999 GCF_018294505.1 Triticum aestivum | reverse complement strand
CCCCGAGGAGTACCGTGATTACCCTAACGAAGAACCGTATCAGTGCATCGAACCATCAGGCAAGCAACCAACCATTTGATCATATCGATACAATCCCATGTTCTCGCTCCTGCTCTCTTTTACTGCATTAAGACAACGCGTTTCAAACTGCTGTGTGCTACGGTAGTTGAACCCATTTCCTCTGCATGACCTGTCATTGCCACAGTAACTAGATGAAACCCACTAGCATGTGTAGGAGTTGATTGAGCCATATGTATGTGTTGTTCCTACCTTGCTATGCCTGCTATGCTTAGAGTCGTGTCAGGTCTGGTTCATCTGGGTGATGGCTAGAGTGAAATGATTATGTCGGTAATGAGAGTGGTGTGGTGAACACGATTTGGTAAAGGTATCGATGAGAGGCCATGTAGGAGTACATGGTGGGTTGTTTCATTGAAGCCGACCTTAAGCACTGAGATCTGTATGTGTGATTTAAGATACAGCTGCTACCATGCATTGGGCCCTGAAATATGACCCCGCTCGACTTCTTATTCACCCTAGATCTCTGTCCAGGAGTTGCAAGTAGTTTCTGGTGTTTGTAGCCTACTGGAGGCCGTGGACAGCGCTGACCGTAGGGGTGGGCTGTGATGCGGTAGGTACGTGGCTGGGTGTACCGAATACCCGTTAGGTATCTCGGGAACCCTGTTCACATCGTTCGGGGCCGTATGGGAAACCTCGGCCGGACTCCCTGCGGATGGAACCTGGATAGGCGATAAACCTGGACTAGAGGCTTAAGTGTTTAGGTAGGTCGTGGTCTACACCCACGTCGGCTTTCGCTTGAAGTCTGCCGAGCACATGTCGTGTGCAGACGCTAAGTGGTGGAAACATGTATGAAGAAGTACACCCCTGCAGGGTTATCATGATCTATTCGAATAGCCGCGTCCGCGGTAAAGGACTACTTGGTTGCCTATACAGTTCATAGACAAGTAAATGGAAACTACTAAAAGCCTCAAGATAAGTGTG
>NW_025295410.1:0-999 GCF_018294505.1 Triticum aestivum | reverse complement strand
GTGTTCTAGGCTCGCGTCTCTAGCACAGTCTAGCCTAGGACCAGCACAGTATCGTCGTTGAGCGTTTATTCAACTTTGCATCTCTGAATTGATTATTGCTGACCCTTTTTGCTACCATATTATAAGCCTTCCCAGCTCCACATACATCTACGTCGTGCGTTTGACTCTCCCTGGTAATCGCTCTATCCAAGCTTTGAGAGTTTTTGACTACAACGGTTGCCGATCACCGCCTGCTGCTGGGTAAGAACTGGTAAGAATTTGAGATTTGCTTGACGGATTACACCCACCACCACCACTTGTTCGTAGTCTGTAGGATCATATTCTTGTGTGTTTCTATTGCTGCTAACCATGCCAGGATCACAAGCCGACGAGATTGACTGGGAGAATTTATCGAACAAGGAGCTTCATGATAAGTTTCAGCAAATGATGACTGAACAGGTGCAAGATGTGCTGAACAATTTTGAAGAGGCCATGGAGAAGATCACTGGCCTTGAGAAGACGTTCGAATCAAAGCTCGATAACAGATTTAATGAATTGCTCGCGCGTCTTCCACCACCACCACCCGCTGCACCTAACGCACCTCTCCAACAACAACAACAACGACTACCTCCACGTCGCGAAGCAGACCTCCGCCGAGCAAGCCGTGTTCCTCTTGCGTTTGGCCAAACTGTTGGTGCTGCTGTTGATACTTCTGTGGCTCCTGCTGCTGATGCGGAGGAGGATGATTATGTGGGAGATTATGAGGATGAGGTTGATCAAAATCAACACTACGTGCAGCCACCTGTACCACCACCAGCAGGTCGACCTCAGGTATATATTCGTAATGGTAGGCCTGCACCACCACCTCAGGTACGCGATGATGTCCATATTCCTAAACTGAAATTGAATATTCCACCATTTGAGGGTAGATATGTTCCTGATATATATCTTACTTGGGAGTTAGAAACTGAACAACGATTTACATGTTTACAATATCCTGAGGAGAGACGAGTTGCTGCT
>NW_025295409.1:0-999 GCF_018294505.1 Triticum aestivum | reverse complement strand
CACCTTGTTTTTCAACAAGCATGGAAATCACTTCGGGACCCCAAAACGGTGAGTAATAGTCCATGAAACGGGTCAGAATCGACAAAAACCGCGAGTGTTGATGACCGACACGTAAACGCACCCCAGGGTTCGTAAATCGTGGAAATCACTCCGGGCCCCCAAAAAAGTGAGTACTAGTCCACGAAATGGGCCAGAATCGGCCAAAACTGCTAGTGTTGATGATCGACACGTAATAGCACCCCAGGGTTCATTGATCATGGAAGTCACTCCGAGATCCCAAAACAGTGAGTAATAGTCCACGGAACGGGTCAAAATCAACAAAAACCGCGAGTGTTGATGACCGACACGTAAACGCACCCCAGGGTTCGTTAATCACGAAAATCACTCCGGGCCCCCAAAACAGTGAGTATTAGTCCACGAAATGGGCCAAAATCGGCCAAAACTGTGAGTGTTGCTAACCGACACGTAATAGCACCCCAGGGTTCATTAATCGTGGAAGTCTCTCCGAGACCCCAAAACAGTGAGTAATAGTCCACGAAACGGGCCAGAATCGGTCAAAACTGTCAATGTTGATGACCTCCACGTAAGCGCACCTTGGGGTTCAACAAGCATGGAAATCACTTTGTGACCCCAAAACGGTGAGTAATAGTCCACGAAACGGGTCAGAATTGACAAAAACCGCGAGTGTTGATGACCGACACGTAAACGCACCCCAAGGTTCGTTAATCATGGAAATTACTCCGGGACCCTAAAAGAGTGAGTAATAGTCCATGTAACAGGCCAAAATCGGCCAAAACTATGAGTGTTGATGACCGACACGTAAGCACACCTTGGAGTTCAACAAGCATGGAAATCACTTTGTGACCCCAAAACGGTGAGTAATAGTCCATGAAACGGGTCAGAATCGACATAAACTGCGAGTGTTGATGACCGGCACGTAAACGCACCCCAGGGTTCGTTAATCATGGAAATCACTCCGGGACCCCAAAACAGTGAGTA
>NW_025295408.1:0-999 GCF_018294505.1 Triticum aestivum | reverse complement strand
TTCTTTCGAGAGAAACTCTTTTTCCAGAAAGCATCCGTTCTTGGCAACAAAGATCTTGCCTTCGGATCTTAAGTAGAAGGTATACCCTATAGTTTCCTTAGGGTATCCTATGAATACGCATTTTTCCGACTTGGGTTCGAGCTTTTCAGGTTGAAGTTTCTTGACATAAGCTTCGCATCCCCAAACTTTTAGAAACGACAGCTTAGGTTTCTTTCCAAACCATAATTCATACAGTGTCGTCTCAACGGATTTAGACGGTGCCCTATTTAAAGTGAATGTAGCTGTCTCTAGAGCGTATCCCCAAAATGATAGCGGTAAATCGGTAAGAGACATCATAGACCGCACCATATCCAATAGAGTGCGATTACGACGTTCGGACACACCGTTTCGCTGAGGTGTTCCAGGCGGCGTGAGCTGTGAAACGATTCCACATTTCCTTAAGTGTGTACCAAATTCGTGACTTAAGTATTCTCCTCCACGATCTTATCGTAAGAATTTTATCTTTCGGTCACTTTGATTCTCCACCTCATTCTGAAATTCCTTGAACTTTTCAAAGGTCTCAGACTTGTGTTTCATTAAGTAGACATACCCATATCTACTCAAGTCATCTGTGAGAGTGAGAACATAACGATATCCTCCGCGAGCCTCAACGCTCATTGGACCGCACACATCGGTATGTATGATCTCCAACAAGTTGGTTGCTCGCTCCATTGTTCCGGAGAACGGAGTCTTGGTCATTTTGCCCAAGAGGCATGGTTCGCACGTGTCAAACGATTCATAATCAAGAGACTCTAAAAGTCCATCGGCATGGAGCTTCTTCATGCGCTTGACACCAATGTGACCAAGGCGGCAGTGCCACAAGTATGTGGGACTATCGTTATCAACTTTAAATCTTTTGGCATCCACACTATGAACATGTGTAATATTACGCTCGAGATTCATTAAGAATAAACCATTGACCATCGGAGCATGACCATAAAACATATCTCTCATATAAAT
>NW_025295407.1:0-999 GCF_018294505.1 Triticum aestivum | reverse complement strand
GCGAGCACAGGGCTGCAGCTAAGCCCCCGAGTGAAAGTCTGGCTTATCACTCAGTAGGATTTTTATAACTTAGGCGAAACGGATTCGCAGCTAAGCCCCCGAGTGAAAGTCTGGCTTACCACTTGGTAGGATTTTTTACAACTTAGGCGAGCACAGGGCTGCAGCTAAGCCCCCCGAGTGAAAGTCTGGCTTATCGCTCAGTAGGATTTTTATAACTTAGGCGAAACGGATTCGCAGCTAAGTCACCCACTGAGGGGGAATTTTATTTGGACAAAAATAAAAAGTGATAGAAATTATGGAGGAACTATGACACTATTATTTTGAGGTCCATGAACTACAGAAGTACTTTATTGCAACTCATCCGAGTGATAAAACTTAAGTGTAAAATGGGCGGAGTAGCTCCGCGTTCCAAGCTCGGGGCTCGTCGATATTATGCTCGACGTTGTAAAGACGGTACGCCCCGTTGTGGAGAACCTTGGTGACGATGAAGGGGCCTTCCCAAGAAGGAGCAAGCTTGTGTGGTTTGTGCTGATCCACTCGGAGAACCAAATCCCCTTCCTGGAAGGCTCGACCTCTCACATTTCTGGCGTGGAAACGACGCAAATCTTGTTGATAGATGGTCGACCGGATCAGAGCCATCTCCCTTTCTTCCTCTAAAAGGTCGACTGCGTCCTGCCGCGCTTGTTCAGCCTCTGCTTCGTTGTAAATTTCAACTCGAGGAGCATTGTGGAGAAGATCACTCGGCAAGACTGCTTCAGCTCCGTAGACCAAGAAGAATGGAGTTCTTCCGGTCGACCGATTAGGTGTGGTCCGCAGCCCCCAAAGCACCGAGGGAAGTTCGTCGACCCAAGCTCCAGCCGCGTGTTTGAGATCACGCATCAGTCGAGGCTTCAATCCCTTAAGAATCAGTCCATTAGCTCGCTCTGCTTGTCCATTCGACTGCGGATGGGCGACTGAAGCGTAGTCGACCCGTGTGCCTTGGGAGTTGCAGAAATCTCT
>NW_025295406.1:0-999 GCF_018294505.1 Triticum aestivum | reverse complement strand
GTCTTTCCCATGCAAAATAGCCCGCCATATCTGTGATGGGTGTGGTCCCAAGGTTGCATCAGAAAGAGAGTTATTTGGATAGTAGAAAACTTTTAAGATTAATGAACTCAGAGAACCGGTATGGTCTAGCAAGGTACAGGCTTGCCTGGCAAGTAGGGCTAGATTAAAGATCTCAAATAATCGGTCTCATCGTAACATCCCATGAGACCCAGCATGGCTTCCTTCTCCCATGTTTACTTCCCTACCAAAATTGTTGGATTGAAGAGGTGACACTCGCGCAACATCCTCGCGGGAAACAGAAGCGGGCCATGGAATATACCGGAATTGCCTATGCCATAGAGTTTATCAAAACCTCTTTACCTGTAGTTGACAGGAGCTTTTCCATCTATCCTCTCAGCTTTTCCGAAACTCTGTCACGTAAGTATTTGAAAGTCATGTTCTTGGACTGCCCCACATCAGTTGGCATACACAATTTCCTGTTATTGAGCGACTCATTTTAGACGTTCAAAGTATGCTGGACATCTTCCGTGAGAGCCTGAGGGCATCCTCTCTATTGCAAAATATAAAGGACTTGCCATGATTTATTCTTCGTCTGGATCCCAACCAATAATTCTCTAGTAGGTTTGATACTTCAACTGCCCCATCATGACTTGACTTAAAAAGCAAGATGTTGTCATCTGCAAAAAGTAGATGGTTCACAGCCAAAGTTGTTGGTGCCACTTAAGCGTGATGAAGAAGAACTGGATTTCAGGAGGCATTAAAGGCCCTCTACTGCAATTAAGAAAAGATATGGGGATATTGGATCTCCCTGCCGGATAACTCTTTTGGGTTGTAATTGATCAAGTATCCCACGATTAAAAAGAACCGAGAAAGATACCGTCTGAACCATGCCCATAACTATTTGTACCCATGTAGGAGAAAACCCCAATTTCAACATCGTGGCTTTAGAATAGTCCCACTCCAACCTATCATATGCCTTCCTCATATCGAGCTTCAAAG
>NW_025295405.1:0-999 GCF_018294505.1 Triticum aestivum | reverse complement strand
GTTATGAACACTCACAGTTTTGGCCAATTCTAACGCGTTTTGTGGACTATTAGTCACCGTTTTCTAGTCCTGAAGTGATTTCCATAGTTGTTGAACCCCAAGGTGCGCTTACGTGTCAGCCATCAACACTCACAGTTTTGGCTGATTCTGGCCCGTTTCATGGACTATTACTCACTGTTTTGGGGACACAGAGTGATTTCCACGGTTAACGAACCGCAGGGTGCATTTACATGTCGGTCATCAACTCTCGCAGTTTTGGCCGATTCTGGCCCGTTTCTTGGACTATTACTCTGTTTTTGGGTCCCGGCGTGATTTCCATGATTGGCGAACACCGGGGTGCGTTTATGTGTCAGTCATCAACACTCGCAGTTTTGGCTATTCTGGCCCATTTCGTAGAGTACTACTTAGTTTTGGGGTCCCGGAGTGATTTCCACGATTTACGAACCCCGTGGTGCGTTTTCGTGTTGGTCAATGACACTCACAATTTTGGCCAATTTCTGGTCCGTCTCGTGCACTATTACTCACCGTTTCGGCGTCCCAGAGCGATTTCCACTATTTACAAACCCCGCGGTGCGTTTGCAGTTTTGGCCAATTCTGACGCGTTTTGTGGACTATTAGTCACCGTTTTCTGGTCCTGAAGTGATTTCCATAGTTGTTGAACCCCAAGGTGCGCTTACGTGTCATCCATCAACACTCAAAGTTTTGGCTGATTCTGGCCCGTTTCATGGACTATTACTCACTGTTTTGGGGACCTAGAGTGATTTCCACGGTTAACGAACCGCAGGGTGCATTTACATGTCGGTCATCAACTCTCGCAGTTTTGGCCGATTCTGGCCCGTTTCTTGGACTATTACTCTGTTTTTGGGTCCCGGCGTGATTTCCATGATTGACGAACACCGGGGTGCGTTTATGTGTCTGTCATCAACACTCGCAGTTTTGGCTATTTTGGCCCGTTTCGTAGAGTACTACTTAGTTTTGGGGGTCCCGGAGTGATTTCCA
>NW_025295404.1:0-999 GCF_018294505.1 Triticum aestivum | reverse complement strand
AATGATCTCCTATTTTAACAGAAATAACAGTCATGCCTACGACAGGTCTATGTATCTTAGCATCTGGTCTAGCAATATTAGCAGCTTCATCACAGAAATAAATAACATGCCCATCTATATTATCGTCCAAGAGATCTTTAACCATAGAAATACTAGGTTCAACTTTAATTTGCTCAGGAGGTGTATAAGTTCTAGTATTACTCTTACAAACAACAGTTAAAGCTTTAGCATGATCCTTCATTCTAACAGGAAAAGGAGGTTTCTCAACATAAGTAGTAGGAACAATAGGATCATTATAAGTGATAGTCTTTTCTTCAACTGTAATAGGTGCAACTACTTTTACTTCAATGGGAGGATTATATTTAAACCACTTCTCCTTAGGGAGATCGACGTGAGCAGCAAAAGATTCACAGAAAGAAGCTACTATCTCAGAGTCAAGTCCATATTCAGTGCTAAATCCACGAAAAGCATCGGTATCCATAAAAGATTTAACACAATCAAACTTAGGTGTTATACCTTACTCCTTACCATCGTCGGAACCCCAATCTTCGGAGTTGCATTTAATTCTTTCCAATAAGTCCCACTTGAATTCAGTAGTCTTCAGCATATAAGAACTAGCACAAGAAGTATCGAGCATCGTGCGATCATTGAGAGAAAGCCGAGCATAAATTTTTTTGAATAATCATTTGTCTTGAGAGCTCATGATTGGGGCATGAATATAACATTGACTTAAGCCTCCCCCAAGCTTGAGCGATGCTCTCTCCTTCACGAGGCCAGAAATTATATATGTAATTATGATCACGGTGAACAAGATGCATAGGATAGAACTTCTGGTGAAATTCCAACTTCAATCGTTTATAGTTCCAAGATCCTGTATCATCACATAGCCTATACCATGTCAATGCATCTCCCGTCAAATATAAAGGGAAGACCTTCCTCTTAACAACATCATCGGGAATACCTGCAAGCTTAAATAATCCACAAACTTCATCCACAAAG
>NW_025295403.1:0-999 GCF_018294505.1 Triticum aestivum | reverse complement strand
ATCGTCTGTTACAAAGGGATTTCATTTTTTAAAACTTATTTGAACTCCTGACTTTTTGTGTGTTCAAAATGCACCATTCAAACCCACATCATCATTTTTCAATCCTTTCTGACTTCATTTGTTATTTTTCATGCATTTACTAATTATTTTGAGCTATAAGACCCTAAAATTGAAAAGCATTTCAAATGAACTCTGAAAAGGTTGAAAGTTGACATGGTTTCATCATTTCATCCACATAGCATGTGTAAGAAAGTTGAGAGGGTTACGGCAAAACCTGGATGCACTTCGTGTACAAAACGGACAATCTCTTACAAAGTATCAGGATTTCATACGGAAACTCGTCTGTTACAAAGGGATTTCATTTTTTAAAACTTATTTGAATTCCTGACTTTTTGTGTGTTCAAAATGCACCATTCAAATCCACATCATCATTTTTCAATCCTTTCTGACTTCATTTGTTATTTTTCATGCATTTACTAATTATTTTGAGCTATAAGACCCTAAAATAGAAAAGCATTTCAAATGAACTATGAAAAGGTTGAAAGTTGGCATGGTATCATCATTTCATCCACATAGCATGTGCAAGAGAGTTGACAGGGTTACGGCAAAAACTGGATTAACTTCGTGTACAAAACGGACAATCTCTTGCAAAGTATCAAGATTTCATACGGAAACTCGTCTGTTACAAAGGGATTCCATTTTTTTAAACTTATTTGAACTCCTGACTTTTTGTGTGTTCAAAATGCACCATCCAAAGCCACATCATCATTTTTCAATCATTTCTGACTTCATTTGTTATTTTTCATGCATTTACTAATTATTTTGAGCTATAAGACCCTAAAATTGAAAAGAATTTCAAATGAACTCTGAAAATGTTGAAAGTTGGCATGGAATCATCATTTCATCCACATAGCATAGGCAAGAGAGTTGAGAGGGTTACGACAAAAACTGGATTAACTTCGTGTACAAAACGTACAATCTCTTGCAAAGTATCAAGAT
>NW_025295402.1:0-999 GCF_018294505.1 Triticum aestivum | reverse complement strand
GGCCAAGTCTTTGACGTTGAATGTGTCGCTCACATTGTACTTGTCTCATGGGATGTCGACCTTGTAGGCATTGTGATAGAGGCAAAGGTGTCCCGATGTTTCGATGAGATGGTGGCTATCGTTTCTGTGGTAGTTGACCTTGATGATCCGACTACGAACGTGCGAGACGTCGCTCCTTAGCAATCGCTAAACCAACTTCCGAGTGGTTATTGACCACACTGGAGCACGATCAACCTGACCACAAGGGTCTGTTTCCTGCGAGCAAACGAAGAACAAGCAAGAAACTGAGATTGCAATCTGGATATTGCGAATATAAGATGAAAGCTTTATTGATCAAGGTGGGGTTCTGTGACGTCTTGGTCTGGTCGTTGGATACAAACGAAGTACGCGAAGTTGCAGCTATGGCGAACTTTTAATCTAAACAAAACCCAAAGTCTAAACGATGCCCTAAGGGCTGTATATATGGAGGAGAGAGGGGGAATTTCGTGGCCCTTGGTGGAGGGGTCCGAAACCAACCCTAACTCTTGTTTCCCCACACATACGGACTCTAAAAACAGCCTATACTTAAGTACTTTGAAAATACATGGGCCTGGCCCAATAATAAGGTGATGCAGCACCTAGAATAGGCTCTGGACGAAAATACATTGTTCCAAGGTTCATCTTTCTTGTCCGAGCTAGGCCCTTCATTTGTAAGCAAGACAAATGTATCCAATTAAGGCAGCATCATATTCTCATGAACATTAGAATCGTTACCAAGAAACGAAAGTACCTGATAATTCAATTGGTGTGCGCAAGCTCTAGTAATTGGTCCAGTATGTATAGCAGCAGGGGTTGTGGGTGTAACAATTGTATTGATGTCCTCATCATCCTCCCCTTCTTGAAATGAAGTCGTCCTCGACGAAAGTTCATCGTCCTCACCCAAATAAGGCTTCAAATTTGCAATATTAAAAGTGGGACTAACCCCAAAATCTGCAGGCAGCTCAAGTTTATATGCATTAT
>NW_025295401.1:0-999 GCF_018294505.1 Triticum aestivum | reverse complement strand
CATTGAGCCGTGCTCAATTGCACACCTTGCAATACAGGCAAGAACCCCTTCTTGGACTGATCCATACTGAACTTCTTCAATATCTTGTCAAGGTATGTACTCTGTGAAAGACCAATGAGGCGTCTTGATCTATCTCTATAGATCTTGATGCCTAATATGTAAGCAGCTTCTCCAAGGTCCTTCATTGAAAAACACTTATTCAAATAGGCCTTTATACTTTCCAAGAATTCTATATCATTTCCCATCAATAATATGTCATCCACATATAATATGAGAAATGCTACAGAGCTCCCACTCACTTTCTTGTAAACACAGGCTTCTCCATAAGTCTGTGTAAACCCAAACGCTTTGATCATCTCATCAAAGCGAATGTTCCAACTCCGAGATGCTTGCACCAGCCCATAGATTGAGCGCTGGAGCTTGCATACTTTGTTAGCATTCTTAGGATCGACAAAACCTTCCGGCTGCATCATATACAACACTTCCTTAAGGAAGCCGTTAAGGAATGCCGTTTTGACGTCCATCTGCCATATCTCATAATCATAGTATGCGGCAATTGCTGACATGATTCGGACGGACTTCAGCTTCGCTACGGGTGAGAAAGTCTCATCATAGTCAACCCCTTGAACTTGTCGATAACCCTTAGCGACAAGTCGAGCTTTGTAGATGGTCACATTACCATCTGCGTCCGTCTTCTTCTTAAAGATCCATTTGTTTTCTATGGCTCGCCGCTCATCGGGCAAGTCAGTCAAAGTCCATACTTTGTTTTCATACATGGATTCTATCTCGGATTTCATGGCTTCTAGCCATTTGTCGGAATCCGGGCCCGCCATCGCTTCTTCATAGTTCGAAGGTTCACCGTTGTCTAACAACATGATTTCCAGGACAGGGTTGCCGTACCACTCTGGTGCGGAACGTGTCCTTGTGGACCTACGAAGTTCAGTAACTTGATCTGAAGCTTCATGATCATCATCATTAACTTCCTCCCCAGTCGGTGTA
>NW_025295400.1:0-999 GCF_018294505.1 Triticum aestivum | reverse complement strand
GCTGCCCTTTTGAAAAAACAGAGGGAAAAAGCTAGATGGGCCGGTCCAGCGGAGAGGTGGGGGTATGCGCCCGATTGCGAGTTGTACTATAGCGGGCGCAGAGGGTGCCAAATAGGATTTAGCCATGGTTGTGCCTGCAGAATATCGAGGCCTCCTCGTCAGCGCTCTATTCGCCCGATCTCGTTGCTGGCGCCTGGGACTGTATCCGGTGCACCCGCACTATGCGCCCGATCTCGTTGCTGGCGCCTGGGACTGTATCCGGTGCACCCGCACTATGCGCCCGATCTCGTTGCTGGCGCCTGGGACTGTATCCGGTGCACCCGCACTCTTTTGCATACGAACTCGGATGAAAAAGTTTTTTATATGAAAAATCATCTACTCGAAAAGTTACATCCGAATTTGACGGGGGGAACCCCGTTAAACATTTTCAAAATCCTCAAAAACCTAACAGAAAAAAAGATACGGGGCTTTTAAGATCTAGAGAGGCAAAAAAATTCAAGAAAATTCAAACTTACTAATGGCGCACCTGCCCATGGTGCGCCATTACTACCTTCCCGCCTTCAAAATTCAAAATAAATCAAAAAAATAAAAAAAAAGTTACTCATAGCGCACCTGCCCATGGTGCGCCATTAGTATCTTCCCGCCTTCAAAATCCAAAATAAATCAAAAAACTAAAAATAAAGTAATGGCGCACCTGCCCACGGTGCGCCATTACTATGCCGTATATATGGTTGGGCGTGTCCTCTCCTCCTTACCTCTTTATTCTTCTCCTCCACTCCACCTCTCCTCCACTACATCTCCTCCTCTCCTCCACTCCATCTTCCCTTCTCTCCTCCACCATACTACCCTCCTCCTCTCCGGCGACCTCCTCCTTCTCCTCTCCGGCGACCTCCTCCTCCTCTCCGGCGACCTCCTCCTCCCTCCTCTCCTCCTCTCCCCTCCCCTCACGGTTTCTCCTCCCTCCTCTCTGGTGAGCTTCTCCTCCCTCATCTCCGGTGA
>NW_025295399.1:0-999 GCF_018294505.1 Triticum aestivum | reverse complement strand
CGCATCAGCCATGACGTTGGCTTTCCCTGGGGTATAGGTTATCCCTAAGTCGAAGTCAGTGATCAATTCAACCCAACGTCTCTGCCTGAGATTCAAATCCGGTTGGGTGAAAATATACTTCAGACTTTGGTGATCAGTGAATATTTCGCAACGATTACCGAGGAGGTAATGTCGCCAGGTCTTAAGTGCATAGACTACGGCTGCAAGCTCTAGATCATGAGCAGGATAATTCTCCTCATGTGGGTGCAATTGTCGTGAAGCGTAAGCAATTACGTGTCGATCTTGCATGAGAATGCAACCTAGTCCTTGTTGCGAGGCGTCGCAGTAGATAACGAAGTCCTTGGAGAAGTCTGGCGGTACCAGCACGGGAGCAGAAGTCAGGCGTCTTTTCAGTTCCTGAAAGCTGTGCTCACATTGTGGAGTCCATTCGAACTTCTTATCTTTCTTGAGGAGTTCGGTTAGAGGTTTAGCAACTTTGGAGAAGTTCTCGAAAAAGCGACGACAATAGCTCGCTAAGCCTAGAAAACTCCGAACTTGCTTGACCGATTCGGGTGGAGTCCAATTAAGGACGGCTTGAACTCGCTCAGGGTTAACAGCAATACCTTTACCAGATATTACATGACCCAGATAGGTCACTTCTGACAACCAGAATTCACATTTTGAAAATTTGGCATAAAGGCGATGCTCTCGAAGTTTCTTCAACACTAGCCTTAAATGTTCGGCATGTTCTTCCTCGTTCTTGGAGTAGATGAGTATGTCATCGAGATAAACCACGACGAATTTATCCAAATACTCCATGAAGATTGAGTTCATTAACCGAGAAAAGGTGGCTGGAGCGTTGGTTAAACCGAAGGACATGACGGTGTACTCGTATTGGCCATAACGAGTAACAAAGGCCGTTTTAGGAATGTCCCCGTTTCTGATTTTGATTTGATGGTATCCCAACCTCAAATCCATCTTGGAGAAGACTGAGGATCCAGCGAGCTGATCATACAGATC
>NW_025295398.1:0-999 GCF_018294505.1 Triticum aestivum | reverse complement strand
TCTAATGGCCTACTTCGGATGGGCCTAATTCGGATGGGCCGTCTCGTTGTCTGTGCCTGAGGCCTACATGCATGGGAATGGCGGCGACGTGGGTTTGCATGCGCGGGTGGCGGACGTGAACTTTATCTATCCGAAATATGTTATGATTTCTACCCGAAAACAAGCTCGCGTGCGACGCACGCCTCTCGCGTGATACGCGATTCCGATGCGACTGCGTGCCAAGTTTTATAGATGGAAACTTCTTTAGACACAATGCCATCTCAAAAACAACTCAGAAACAACTGTATGATTGATCATAAAACACATGCATTGTTGTTCAAAGAACTGTATCATGAATAAATTGTACCATAATTGCGAACATAGTGTGAAACAGAAAACAAAAGGTTTCTTTGCAACTAAATAATCCTGGTTTGAAGCTTAAACTGGTTGAAAAACAATTGAGCCTACTCCATATTGTCTTCTGCACTGCCAAAATCCAGTGACCTCTTGCGTTGCGTCGTTGGAGATTGCATCAGGCTTGGCGACGACCCATGTGCTTCAATCTTTTTCTCTTTAACATCAATGTAACCATACAACTTAAGTTGTTCTTGGTCTTTCTCTGCCAACTCTCTAGCAAGACCCTCCATTTCTTGGATTCTCACTTCCTGTAGAAAACCATAGGAATTGTATTACGAAGAACTCAAAAAAGACGTAGCCATAAACTAGATGCATGCAACATGTAAAATTTGAACCTCGGAATCAATGTCATCCTCGGGAAAACAACCCGTAGTTCTATTGTACACAATGTACATGTGACATGTATTGCTGCCATTCAGATCAGAAAGCATTTTTTGTACATCATCTGGTCCTGCAATCAAGAACATTCCTTCTGCCAGCTCGCACGCAGACCCGGGTAAGAAGTAGTACAGTTCTGCTCCCAGTTTGCAACCAAAACTATCTCTCATTTCACTCATAATGAGATCGTAGGTCACTTTGGCGGGTTCAAAAATTCTGACTTCT
>NW_025295397.1:0-999 GCF_018294505.1 Triticum aestivum | reverse complement strand
GGATCCAAATGGCAAACTTCTAGAGTAAGCCATGGAAATGAAATCCAAGTCGACAGACTTGTTTTCCTCGCATCTTTGATAGCCCTTAAATCTTCAGATATTAATATCATTTTGGGTATGGACTGGATGTCAGCTCATCAAGCCAAAATTGATTGCTTCTCTAGGACTGTTCAACTCACCCATCCTTCGGGGAAGATAGTCAATGTTTTGACCCGAATAGCCAAGCGACAACTATATTCTCTTAACGCCAGCCCTCTGCCAGACCTTGAGGACGTTCCGGTAGTCCGTGACTTCCCGGATGTCTTTCCAGAGGAGTTGCCAGGTGTTCCACCTGACAGGGATGTTGAGTTCGTAATCGACCTCATCCCCGGTACCGTTCCGATTGCTAGAAGACCTTATAAGATGGCACCCCTAGAACTAGCCGAGCTTAAGAAGCAACTCGATGAATCCTTGAAAAAGGGTTTCATCCGCCCTAGTTCATCTCCGTGGGCTTGCCCCGTCCTGTTCGTCAAGAAAAAAGATGGTACGGACCGGATGGTTGTAGATTATCGACCTGTCAATTTGGTCACAATCAAGAACAAATATCCGCTTCCCAGGATCAACGACCTGTATGATCAGCTCGCTGGATCCTCAGTCTTCTCCAAGATGGATTTGAGGTTGGGCTACCATCAAATCAAAATCAGAAACGGGGACATTTCTAAAACGGCCTTTGTTACTCGTTATGGCCAATACGAGTACACCGTCATGTCCTTCGGTTTAACCAACGCTCCAGCCACCTTTTCTCGGTTAATGAACTCAATCTTCATGGAGTATTTGGATAAATTCGTCGTAGTTTATCTCGATGATATACTCATCTACTCCAAGAACGAGGAAGAACATGCCGAACATCTAAGGCTAGTGTTGAAGAAACTTCGAGAGCATCGCCTTTATGCCAAATTTTCTAAATGTGAATTCTGGTTGTCAAAAGTGACCTATCTGGGTCATGTAATATCTGGTAAA
>NW_025295396.1:0-999 GCF_018294505.1 Triticum aestivum | reverse complement strand
CATTGTTGTTGAACCCCAAGGTGCTCATACGTGTCGGTCATCAACACTCATAGTTTCTGCCGGTTCTGGCCCGTTTCGTGGACTATTACTCACTGTTTTGGCGTCCCGGAGTGATTTCCAACATTAACGAACCCCGGGGCGTGTTTACGTGTCGGTTATCAACACTCGCAGTTTTGGTCGATTCTGACCCGTTTCGTGGACTATTACTCAATGTTTTGTGGTCCCAAAGCAATTTCCATGGTTGTCGAACCCCAACGTGTGCTTACGTGTTGGTCGTCAAGACTCGCAGTTTGGTCGATTCTGGCCCGTTCCTTGGACTATTACTCAGTTTTGGGATCACGAACGGATTTCAACGATTGACGAACCCCGGATGCGTTTTTGTTTCGGTCATCAACACTCGCGGTTTTTTCAATTCTAGCCCGTTTCATGGACTATTACTCATTGTTTTGGGGTCCCAAGACGATTTCCATAGTTGTTGAACCCTGACGTGCTCTTACGTGTCGGTCATCAACACTCATAGTTTTGGCCGATTCTAGCCCGTTTCATGGACTATTAATCACTCCTTTGGGTTCCCGGAGTGATTTCCACGATTAACTAACCCCGGGGTGCGCTTACTTGTCGGTCATCAACACTCACAGTTTTGGCCGATTCTGACCCATTTCGTGGATTATTACTCACTGTTTTGGGCTCCCAGAGTGATTTCCATGATTAACGAACCCCAGGGTGCGCTTACGTGTCTGTCATCAACACTCACAGTTTTAGCTGATTCTGGCCCGTTTCATAGACTATTACGCACTATTTTCGGGTCCAGAAGTGATTTCAACGATTAACGAACCTCGAGGTGCGCTTACATGTCGGTCATCAACATTCACAGTTTCGGCTGATTCTGGCCCGGTTCGTGGACTATTACTCACTGCTTTGGCGTCCCGGAGTGATTTCCACCATTAACGAACCCTGGGGTGCGTTTACGTGTCGGTCATCAACACTCACGGGTTTTGT
>NW_025295395.1:0-999 GCF_018294505.1 Triticum aestivum | reverse complement strand
GGGGCAAGCCCACGGAGATGAACTAGGGCGGATGAAACCCTTTTTCAAGGACTCATCGAGTTGTTTCTTAAGCTCGGCTAGTTCTAGGGGTGCCATCTTATAGGGTCTTCTAGCAATCGGAACGGTTCCCGGAATGAGGTCTATTACGAACTCAACATCCCTGTCAGGTGGAACACCTGGCAATTCTTCTGGAAAGACATCCGGGAAGTCACGGACTATCGGAATGTCCTCAAGGTCTGGCAAAGGGCTGGCGTTAAGAGAATATAATTGTCGCTTGGCTATTCGGGTCAAGACATTGACTATCTTCCCCGAAGGATGGGTGAGTTGAACAGTCCTAGAGAAGCAATCAATTTTGGCTTGATGAGCTGACATCCAGTCCATACCCAAAATGATATTAATATCTGAAGATTTAAGGGCTATCAAAGATGCAAGGAAAACAAGTCTGTCGACTTGGATTTCATTTCCATAACTTACCCTAGAGGTCTGCCATCTAGAACCAGGAGTAGAAATTTCCATAGTGGATGGCATGTCACAGAATGCGACGTTATGCAAGCGAGCATAGTTTTCAGATATAAAAGAATGAGAGGCTCCTGTATCGAAAAGAACAGATGCCGGGTGGCAATTAACAAAAAGCGTACCGAGAACGATGTTGGGATCCTCTTGAGCTTCTTCGGCAGAGATACAGTTGACATGGACACGTGTAGCGGTGACCGGCTTGGCGTGGAATATTTTTCCTGTCGGCTTGCCACGGCCAACAGCTTTAGCAGATTGTTTGGGGTTGGTCTGGGGACACTCACGCATATAGTGGCCAGATTCCCCACATTTGAAACAAGTCACGGAACTGGTACGTGGAGGAGCATTGTTGGTTGGACCCCCATAGGGCTTGGTTGGAGCAGACTGTTGAACAGGGCGAGGCGCCTGGAAAGATGGCCTCGGTGTGAACCTGGGTGGCAGGGCGGTGTTGGGCACCCACACGCGGCGCTTCTGAGGACCAGCACC
>NW_025295394.1:0-999 GCF_018294505.1 Triticum aestivum | reverse complement strand
CACCGTGAGGGTCGCCGCGAAATGCATGTCAACTTCGAGGGTCGACTCGCCGACTTTGAAAGAGCAAACCTAGTCGCGCTACAACACATAGACGTGGTCGGTCCTTGGGTGGTAGAGCACACAACCTTTATTGAGAAGACGTACAATGACCGAGGCCAATAGAGGACGGATGGAGATATAATCAAAAAGCACAACTCATGTTTCACGCGTTGGTTCAAGCAGAAGCTTCTGTCGTACCCTTTACATGAGGATTCTTCCGCGGAAGAACAACTCATATTCGCCTTGTCACAGGGTGTCGAGCACAACCTGATGCCCTAGGTAAAGGATCAGTAGTGGAGACCCCTACCCTAGGGTGCCCTAGGTAGCTACCACACGCATCATTGTTTTCTCTTTTCTTTATGCTCTTGCGCCCTAGAGTGAAATGATGGTTGCTTCGTCCGTCCAGCTTAATGCGGGAAAGGTGGGGCTTTGTGATTTGACCCCTCATCGCTCATTTTCTACTACTGCGGTGCTACGACCGGGGTGCCTCCAATTCCAACCGCTGCTCCGAACTGTAATTTGGTGCATCACACGTGGAACAAGACAGTGGATGAGCCACATGTCGGCCAAAGGGGTCCTGTTAAGTGTGTCGCCATTTCGTGTGCGGACTGGCCCTGCTTGAGTTGCTACGCCAACACGACAGGAGCAGCCTACCACTTGGTTTTGCTCCTTGGTGAATCCCGACTATATTGATCTAAAAAGATACGTGCTGAACTACCCTCTCCGTCTCGGTTTTTTATTTTTAGGCGTCTCGGTTTATAGGGCCTGCACGTAGTTCTAGGTCATCCATTTGACTAACTAAATATGAGTTACTATGTCACAAAAAGTATATCATTGGATTCTTAAGCGGATGTAGTTGTATTTAAAAGTCGAGGGCGGGGCTTTTCCTGCGTGGTAGGCGGGGCAGTTCCGCCTAGACGAGGGAGTAGGCTGCTGCAAACGTAGGGCTGTGTGATTTGA